>NW_010427295.1:2145-21879 GCF_000710305.1 Buceros rhinoceros silvestris | reverse complement strand
CCTACACGAACGAATCTAAGCCGGCGCTTCAGAACTGTGCAGAAATGACCCAGAAATAAGCCACTGTGCCACTGAGAAGGCAGTATGTAATTAGGATTTGAGAAGATGAAATTTCTCTGGAGGCAGAGCATCTTTTACGGCTGCAGAGAAGGACCAGCAGGATAGGCTTTTCCGTGCACGTGCAAACCCAGACAGCTTTTCCAAGGAAGAGTGTCCCACTGGTGGATCACAGCAGTAAAGCTCCCGCCATTTTTCTCTGTGTCAAAATAGTTGAGTACACTTCCCACCTCCTTTGCTGAAGGAGCTCACGCATTCTGGTTTATTCTTGCATTGCAAGGCTTGCTTTTCAAGCTCTTCTATCTGCTCTTGAAATTTCCGCAGTTTTTGGTGATTTGTTTACACACCAGGTGTGGTTGGGAGAGCTCCTCTGACAGTGGTTTTGGTTTTGTTTTAGATCATTTAGTTTGGAGAAAAAATAAGAGGGAATGCCTGGCAGCGTCTCTTTTGTTACAAGCGGAGATTCTGTGCTTTGTGCCTGTTCCTGTGCCAGGTAAAGCTGGCAATAGGAGAGGGTGTTCCATGGGCAAATCTCTCCTGACTGCCTTTCTAACCTGCCCGTGTAAGAAAAGCACAATGCTTCTCCCATCACTTCTGGAACGTGAGCGTGCTTGGGTTTTCTGGAGCTTTCCCCCAGCCCTCCTGCTCCTTGGTACCTGAGAATCATTTATCTCTCACTGCGACAATCCAGAGGTTTCATAACTGGCCCAAGGCTATGAAGCAAAGTTACAGTCTGGGGATGTTGCTGATTGTGGTCCAGGAGAGCAAAAAAATTGGCCAGGAACAAGTAACTGTTGAGCGGCAGAAACAACTGGGGATTCTTGGTAAATCAAGAAAAATGGCTGGTGTCTGAAAACACTGGTGTGGGACAAGGCTGGGAAAAAGTGCCTCAGCGTTCTGAGGTGTTTTATAGCACTTAGCTGTGTTCTTTCTTCGCAAGGTTACAGCCCTCTCAGAAAAGTGCCTTCATGGGTATCAAGTCAAATACATTTACAGGTTTTGGGAAGCTCGGCTGATACAGCATTTGTTTATTTTCAGACAAACTTTTATGCATTTATAAGCAAAGATGAAATTCAAACCTGCATGTGCTCCTTTTCCAGTGCCCTTTCCAAGGAGCTCAGCTCCCAGAGCAGTGAGGACCCCGTGAGTCCCCCGTGGCTCCTCTTTGTGGGGTGCAGAGTGATCCTCAGGTTGGCAGGGGCATTTTAGAGCAAGGACAAAGAAATCTTCAGACTCCATCTTAGTATGTTTAATCCTTCTGGGAGGAAACTGGGGTTTTTTTCAGCGTTCATTCTGAGGTAAGGTTAACCCAGTGACTCTTTAACTGTATTTAAGCCCAGCAGCGTGCTTCTTTCAGGAGATTTATTTGCCTCAGAGGGACCAGTGAGGAGCTGTTGTCAAGGGAAGAAAACTCTTCTGTGTTCCACAAAACTGATAAAATACTGGATGTGTGCCCATGATGAAAGAAATTTTAGGCTACGTTCAGGTTTACATTTACCTGCATTTGTTGACATAAAGGAGTAAGAACTTCCCGATGTGTCTGACGTTTTCGTGTTAGGGAGGGTTGCTTGGCTGTGAGAGTTATCATTTGACTCCTCTGCTATGTGCTCACAGCGGGTGGCTGTAGAGAGAGACTCGGTTCTTGCTGCTAAAGGTATGTTCTGTACTGACTCCAGCATAAGCACCTGACCCGATAAACTGAACGGTAAATACAGTGAACTTCAACCAAGCACAGCTGCTTTTTTTATTATTATTATTTTGTTGAGTGTAAAAAGAGAGTATCAAGGAAGGCTTTGAAATAGGAAAAAATCCTTGTATTTTGAAGCCTCTTCTCTGGAAAATTAACCTGTCAGTAATCTCCTAGGATTAGGAGGGAATTTTCCCTAAGTGTGGGTTAATGTCTATTTAGAGCGGACGGTTATTAGACATGCCATCGAATATTCCGGTCACTTGGTTCAATGAACTGCCCTGTGGGCCTGACTGCCAGCGAAGGGGTTGTTCCTGCCTGGGGTCCTGTAAACTCCTGATACTTAACTGGAGGTTTGTGTTCCTGTCATGTGGAGTTGGTCCCTGTGCTGGCCAGTCTGTCAAGGTTACAGCCTGATGTAGCAAAGCGTGACAGCTGCCACACAGCTGGCTGAGTGTGGGTGATCAGAATTAACTCTGAGGGAAAGGTGCGTCTTATCAAAGAGCACGAGCTGCACCAGGCTTAAGGTACACGGAGAAGAAGATGTGTGAGGAGAAGGGAAAATTTGTTTGCTGTAAAAATCAATTTTATTATAATGTGTGAGGCATTGGTGGATCAAACTTGCACTAGTCTGTGCAGTCTATTGCAGGCTGAAGGTAGAATGAAAAGAAACTGCAAATTCACAGATCTCCATGTCAAATCTATGATGGTTATTTGAAGAACTGTCAATGTCCTAAGTGTGCACCACACAGAGGCGCTTTTGAGCATTACTTATACCTACCTGCTCATCTTCTTAAACATCTGAAAGTTCTCCGTCTGCCCAGGTGCGTATCACAAAGGGCGAGCACTGGAGATGAAGGCATTATTACTATTATGCTTCAATTTTAGAAGCAAACAGTCAAGACAGGCCTCGACTCATGGTCACAAGGGTGTCAGGCAGCGCTTTAAAGCCATTACTGAGGCATTTAGTTCCCTTAGAACAGGACCCGGTACGTGAACGTCAGGCGGCGTGTGGAACGTTAGTGTTCCTTCCCAGGTGATGTGCGTGTCACAGCAGACGGTAAGTTTTACCTCCATATGTTTCCCTTCCCAGTTTAAAAAAAAAAAAAAGGCGGGAAATAAACATCCATGTTTATGGGTGTGAACTCTTGAACAATGACTAGTATCAACAGCCTGCTCACCTGAGCTGAGATGAGCAAATTACCTGGATCCTGGCTCTCATTGCCAGACTGAAATGCTACTTCAGTATAATTTAGGTTTCGTATACACGTAATTATTGGAAATACAAGCTGGTGTCTTAGGGCAGGGAAGACACTTCTTTATTTACGTCATTTTGGGAAGTACTTTATAGTTCAATGTTACGCGCCTTAAAAAGAAAGCCTCCAGCTTGCAGGTGACAAAGTCGGTTTTGATCGGAACACCACCCTTGTCAGGGCAGGCATACAGCTGTGCTCCCCTCACCCATCAGCTACTGGTAAAATGTCTGCTTGTCTCTTCTTGTCGTGAGATCAGTTTTAACCAGTAATGCCCAAATACTTCCGCTGACTTCACTGACACCATTGCAGATGTATACTGGTGTGATGTAGAGCAGAAATCTGCCCAGAGACTGTGGAACCCCAAAGGCATTCACTAAACCGGGTTTTTTTAATAATAAAGAAAAGATGTTGAAGCTGAATGTCATTTTTCATTGTCTGCGCTTTGCTTGTATCTAGTTATAGAGGAGGAATGCAAGAAAGCAATCCCATTAGCTGTTAGTTCAAAAGTAGCTCAAAAAGAAAGCCCGGTGCCTCCAGGAACGTCTTTCTAGCAGTAGTCTCATCACTGCAGGTTGCGGTTCAGAGTTATTTTAAATCAGCCCGTCCTTAGGCTCTGCGGGTTGGAAGTACCTGTTATCTGCAATCCTGTTTAACTTGCAACTTTAAAATGTAATTGGGGATATTATTTCAAAGCACAGCGCTTTCTGAAGCTCCACGTCTGAGAAGGATTTCGCCTTTTAACAGGGCGTCTTCTGTTGCAGTGAGCACTGACCTCTGTCCTGTTCCCAGTAAAAATGAAGCGAAAATGGAAAGGCTCCGGTATCTTTAAGATTTTCCGGCTAAACATCCCTTTAAGGTTGTGTGGTCAAAAATGCAGATGAAATTTTAAAGTCTGTCTTTTTTTTTTTTTTCTTTCAAGAAGGCACTTGCTAAGGAGGAAATTATTCCAAAAGCAATTTCTTTTTCTCTGCACTACTAAAGGAGCTCAGGCATAAGGGCTGTTCTTGTATAATGTCACATATTTGTGTTGCGCCTCTTACTTGGGGATACAAAAATAATTTGCAAATGTTAATTAAGGTTTCCACCCCAGTCAAGTTGTAAGACATCGACAGATATTCCCTGGGAAAAAATGAGTTAGGAGGTGGCTGGCAGATGAGCAGTACAGCGATAAGGCTGGGTACTGCCTTGCTGACCCACTTAACCTCACCTCACCAGTCCGAGTCTTTGCCCTCCCTTTATGTGCATCCTTAATATGAATTGATTTATGGGGAAAATAGCTTCCCAACGTGGACAATAAAGCTGCAGTTTCATTCTGGGTTTTGGCTTGTGGATTCGCCATGGTGGGTCTATGAGAAGGAGCAGCTCTTGGGCCAGCAAAGCTTAGGCTGAGCTTTATGTCGTGTTTACTGTGCAAAGTGGGAAGCAGGCTACGTGGGGCATGACGGTGCTGCGCCTTAACTCCCTTTCTGTGGTGGTGAGATTGGTCGTGCTCGGTGCACGCAGTTGCTACACAGCCTACTGCTCTACTTTTGAAGGTGAGCTCTGTGCCAGGCAGGGGTGAGAACACCTTTGCGTCACAAGCGTGCGGCTGTGAGCAGTTGGGGTGAGGCGCGCTCAACTCGGCAGCTGCAGAGATCTGGAAGAGTCTTCAGCTGGCTGCAGACTCAATGCCTGCGGTCCTGACTGGCTGCTGTTCTGGCAGGATGCTCAATTGTTATCGTGCCTAATAAGCACTGAGAAATGGCCCGTTTATGCTGCTCTGTTTATCAGTAGTCTCAGGAAAAGCTTATAATCAGCTCGTGATCAGCAGGTAGTGGATATTGCTGAGCTGTGAGGAGGAATAGGGAGGGACTGTGTTATTTAAAAGAAAGGTCCCCTGTACCTGCACGTAAGAGCTTTGTAGTAACACCACTGCAGCATGGATACATGAGCAGGTACAGTTTCTCCTCCAAAGGCAGGAGACACTCAAAGCTGCAAGTTCCTGGGGTGTCAGGCTCCTAGGATGGGAAGACACTGAGCAGTTCCCAGCTCTGAGAAGGAAACGGGGAAGAGCTCTCACCAGCACTCGCTCCCCTGTCAGACTGGCTGCTTGTCCACATCCCTGTGGTCACCTGCATTGTACACATTGTGGAAGAAGACACTTGTGACCCATAAGAGCTGTGATGCCCTGAAGCATCAGGCTCGGTAAGAAAATGTTGAACTCCGGAAATGTGCAGGTGATGAAGGGTTAACTTCAGAGCCTTTCCATCAGCAGCTACAGTTCTCCCCCAGCTGAACCAGGAGCAGAAACTTCATGGCTGTAATATTCTTTGTCCTTAACATTCCCATGGATGGTTTCAGACAGGATCTGACCTGGACACCCTGAGGAATGTCTCCTGCCTGCTCCCTGCCACAGACAGGGATTTAAGGTCTGTAACAGGTTTTTGCATTAGCATGGGGGAAAAGCCAAAATTCCTCCTAGGTTCACTGCCAGGTTGCAGGGTTATGTCTTTTCTTAGGAAGATTAAATTTAGAATCTGCAAATGGAGCTCAAAGGTCAGTCTAGCTTAGCTCTTTTTTGGTTCAGGTCCTGACCTGGAGCTCCCTTAGCCTGCTGTCGGATGCCTGGGGCTGGAAGCTGTTGCAAGATTACTCTTGGTTTTAGGCCAGTGCAGCATGGGAGTTGTATCACATGAAGTTCAGGTGGTAAGACTCGATTTTCTGGAAGAGATAAATTGCTTGGTTTTCATTTTATGTAACCCTGGAATGCAGCTAGGCTGAGGGGGTTTGTGTCTCTTCACAGACACTCAGACAGCGGAGATGCTGACCTGTCAATTGTACCTGACAGTACTGCCGCAGAAAAATCCCTTCTTTTCTGCCAGTACCAACTATCTACTGGCCTAGTTTCCTCCCAGCCGCTGCACAGCATGGCACCAGCAGTGTAATTCAAATCTAAATTTATGAATGTCTGTCAAAGTGCGAGTTGCACTCTTATGCACTGCTTGTTCTCAAACACGTTAAAAGCAGTTAGAAAATAAAGGAGCGGATGGGAAGAAGGCACAGTAATGTAATAATAATAGTTGAAAGCACGTTTTCCCTTCTAGTCATCTAAGAAAAAATGTGTTAAAAGATTCTGAAGAGTGCTGAAAGCTTGCTGCTGTAGTACATGGCTCAGAAATTTTAGAGGGGGAATGCTCGTTCATGAAGACGTTGTCTGCTTCTCGGCCGGAAGAGCTGGTGAGCTCAGCTACAACAGCAAAACACCATCAGTTCACAGTCCTGTTACTAACTGTTCCCATGCGCGAATCATAGCTCACCTGTTTTGGCAGTAACTACCTTTGACCCTTCCTAGGGTGAATTCTGCACCAGGGTCCCCCCTCCCTGAGCACATTTATTTCCTCGTGACCTCTCTTTGGCAGCGTTGTTTCCCTACCTCAGCACTTTCTGCTTACAATGGTTTATAGCTCCCTGGCTCTCTATCCCACCCTGCTCTACCATTTCTAGAGACAGTAGTTTTTTCTTTTGCTTCTGTCTTTGCTTGGCACTATGGTTTGCCTCTGGGGTTTTGTTGATGCTGTAGTAAGAGCCGAAACAGCTGGATTTCCCCTTTCTTCTATCTCTTCATATTGCTTGCTTTTTCCTTCCACCTTAATGAGCACCACACTCCATAGGCTTTCCTGTACAATGTAGGGTAGTTGACAGGGATTCTCCAGCCTTTTCTTAAATTATACTGCCCTTGGCTGTATTATTGTTGTTATTTACTGCTTTTTCTTTCTCTTTATCATCGGCCAAAAAAACCCCAACCAACCAAAGAAACAAAGAAAAAAAAAACTCAAAACCCAGGGCTTCAGTTGTGATAAGCATTGCACAAATAGAGGGAGAGATGCTATGTCAAAGAAGTTGGAACTTGACTGATGAGGGATGGGAGGAAGAACGAGGCCCAGGGTGGTGGTTGGTGTCCAGGGCGTTTCCTGACACTTTAACACTGTACACCGATACATAGCACTCCAGTCCCTGGGGAGTTAAATAAAAGTAATAATATGTGTTGAGGAGGAAATTACATTCTTAGAAGTTTCTTCCAATACGCTTTCATGTACCTGGGAAAATGTGAGAATGAAGACAAGACAATATTTGCTATTCAAAGTGATTTTTTTCCCCCCACTGGTTCTTTCTTAATGTCTCTTGGTAGTCCTTCTCCACTCGTCTCACCATTAGCTATGTTCATATACCGGTAAGAGCCCACTGTGCACCAGGATGCCGAAGTACGAGATGCTGAATGAACTCAGACCGAAAATCCCGTCCCTGCCCCAGAGGGCAACAGGGCCATGCCACTGCTGGGCAACAGTCAGGGCAGTAAGAACGGGATGAGCCTTTGGGGTGGACGGGAGAGGAAAAAGCTCACGGTGGTAAAGTCACAGGAAGGGTCTGCAGGGTTTAGACAAGCATGGGAGAACGGCTTCTTTCTCTCTTACTTACGAAATAATTTTCAAGATACAGACGTGGCCTGGCTGGTTGTAAGAACAAACAAAAGAAGGGCAACCAACTTGTGACAGTCTACCAGGAAGGTTGTGGTGGGCACTGAGGAGATGAGCTCGTGGGAAGGGGTTGCAAGTGGGAAATGCTGAAATCTGTTTTAGCTAGAACGGGTTCCTGACGTCTGTGATGCACTGTCGGGCCGTGACTTTGCTCGAATGAGGGAGATAGATTTGCCTCTCAAGTTTAGACCTGAGTCATCAACAGAAATGCCTGAAGAATTTATGGGTTTTGCAGACAAAAGATTGCCCAGTGATAAAGCACTGAGGGGCACAGGGGACCAATAATACATCTCATAGTGACTCTTTTTTCACTTTACCTCCCTTCCAGACCTGGAGAGGGAGATGAGCATCCTCCAAAAAATGTACTGAAGGAGTGATTAAAGGTTAAAGGATACTATTTCTCCCCTTCGCCTGGTTTTCTTCATTGCTTTAAATGTATTTGTTTTCAGTTCTTCCTTGCCAAGTTGATATTTCTTCCAGGGGCTCCTGTTCCCTTCTAAATGCTGTCGCTTCTAGCTCTTCCCTTTTCTTGTGTCTCTTATCTGCGCTCTCTCCAGCATCTACCTTTTTCCAGTCTCACTCTTCCTTCTTTGAGTCATTTGCTGAGAGTTTTATCTGTGCCTTTTCCCTTCTCTTAGACTGGGGAATGTGGGGGCAGCTTAAGAGGAAGAAATGTCTTCTTTAAGTGGAAGAAATGTCTGTGAGCATGTACCTTAACTCTCTGAAAAGAGGCGAAGTCAAGTTGTCATTCGTGAGGTTCCTTAGCTCAGGGATGCAAGGCAGTTTGCCATGTAAGGGCGTTACAGAGAGCTGAAGTCTTACATTCTGAGTTAGGGATGTCAGCCACGGTTACCAGGGAAACTCCTAAAACTGCACTGGTACTGTCTGTGCTCAAATACTGTATCAGATCTTTGGGAAATGGCACCAAGTGAACAGGCATCGATTGGGAAAGCGACACTGGGTCAGACTCGGGGATGCTTTACATACAAGTAAAATGAAAATCCCTAAAGCTTCAGGGCGATACAGGGTCTCCAGCTCTGCAATCCTAAACCAGGGAAGTAGCATGAATGAAGTCAAAAGCATTGGTTCTGTAAAGGCTTCACACAGACAATAGCTTACAGGATTATATTTGCTAATCTCCATTCTGGGTTTTGTTTTTCAATACTAAAATGAGTTGTTCCTAACAGCTAATTCACAAAAATGGGAAGTCATTACTAGAACCCAATGGAGAAGACAGCCTGCACTCTCCACCCTCGAGCCCCCCCAAACAAGGTAAGAGTATAGACAAGCGTTCACGCGTATTTAAATGCGTGCTAACCAGAAAGAACGCTTGGGAGTAAAGCAAATGTCAGAAACCTGTAAAAAGGGGAGTTCCAGTGGCACTGGAACAGACTCTTTACCTAAATGCTCTGACACCTTCTCTGGCTGAGTACGTCTGAGCTACTGCAGATCGGGATAATACTTTAATCACTTTGTATTTTTCATGTCCTGCTTCTCTTTTTTGGCTATTCATGATTGTTAGGGGATGGTCAAAGGTCTTTTATTGGGCTTGATCATCTTGGGTCCACCCTGATGCAGCCAGGCTTATATAGAGACAAACGTGTCCTTCCTGGAGCTGCCAGTCCCCTGCTCCTGGGAAGAACCAGCCTGGTACCCTGTGCTTGTCTACCTGCCCTGCCAGCTGATGGGAATTTGTCCATGGCTGGGCTTGGGTGAACAGTATTTCCCACAGGTTACCTGTCCAAGTTGTGTATATTTGATTATTGTCTTCACTCATACAAATCTCTGCTTTAAAATATGAGCTGTTCTAAGGAGAAAGGTGTATATTTTACATTATCAACTAAAACAGATGTTTGTGTATATAAGGCAACTTTGCTTTTCAAATATATTGTCTGTCCAGGTAAACCACATATATTTATTATTTGATAACAAATGTCGTTGCATCAGCCTCTGGACTCAGTAACATTTGTGGAGAGCACCGTTGCATTTAAAACATGTTAAAAATCTCTCTTCTGGTGTGGTGTTGACTGCAGCATGTGTTAATGGGCTGACTTTTGCCACTTCCGTGCAGGCGCCCTAAGAACATAATCTAAACGTATGAGGAAATACACCGGAACATGGTACGTATACATCTGGTGACAGATAATCGGCCAACTTCAGGACCTGGGAACATGCTGCTGTGAGACTGATTGCTGTGCTGAATTCAAACCATAAAGAGTGCAAATAATTAATCACTGTATGATTAATCAAAAGCTTATCGTGCTCTGGATGTTATCCATGAAACATAAAGTGGCACATTCCTTTGGGGTTACAAGGAGGTTTTTCTAGCTGCTGCAGCGTAAAGCAGAGCGGTGCTGCTGCTGAGGAGGGGTGGATGGCTGCTCCAGCTCCCAGTCCTGCTGTGGGGGTAGAAGGCATTTCGCTTAGCATGGATGCCCTGAAACAGGAGAGTGACTCTTCTTTTAAAACTCAGTGATTTTTGACGGTAATAGCCATTCAATATTATCAATAAAAGATCAAGTTCTGTTTTAATTTGACCTGCATAAAATCTTGTTTCTTTAGGTTTTTAGTATGATGGGATCTGCTGGCAGAGTGTTCGTGGAGTCTAGTCCTGCAGAGCTGGCAGGAGGAAGGCTCTGAAGGCGAATGGTGAGGAACGATGAAAGCAGCTTGTGGTGGTAGGAGCAACTTCAAGAGTACGCGGTGACCTCCTGATACCATTTCTTTGTGCTTCCTATTTCTTCACCAGGAACAAATTTTTTATTCTTGATGCAAGAAGCTGATGTCCTGAAAACTTCAGCATTTTGAGTCATGTATGTGCTGAAGGGGTGTTACAGTCTCTTTTATTTTTTCCACAACAGAAAGCTACTAATGACACAGCAGCTCCTTTCCTGAGGAGCAGAGCTGACACACAGATCAGCAATTCTGAGGAGCTGTGGGAACATTTAATGAGATGTTCAGCAGCTAGTCATTCGGTCGAACCAACTGCAGCCTGCCATGCTGACAGCTCATGGGGAAGCAGGGCAGGTCATCAAGCCCATTTTCACTCCCCAGTTCTTTGCAGTGGATTACTGGGTGGGAGTAGGCGGAGCTGCCCGGCAATGTGTGACCTGACTCCACACTTTCCTGACCCAGTGTTGCTCATGATCTCCTTTTGCTCAGGTGTGGGGCAAAGGCAATGAAAGCGGAATAGTCCTTTTCCTCTGAGAAGCAAAACTACACTTTAGAGAGAGAAGTGAAGAGTGGTTTTTGCAGCTTCCCTGCGGGAGACATAGGGGTGTTCAGCATCAGGTGCATATTTTCTGTCATAAACTATATTTTAGGCATAGTTATTTGCAGTACTCCGGTGTAGACAATACACACACAAAGCTGTTTTATGAAAAGTTGGAGCTCTTAATTTAAATCTTAATTTAAATCCTGATTTTGTTCCTTAAACTTCACAAAGATGTGGAGAAAGGCTGAGAAAATGTGGGTGAGGGTATTATAAGATATTCCTGTTACTTCAGGGTAATGCTTAATGATCAGTTGGTGACTGACTTTCCACACATTAAATATTTATTTTTCTTCTGTAGGGCTGAGTGGGGAAATGGGCTCACATTCCTGCCAGATCACTAATTGGGTATTTCTGAAGCAGCAGTTTTAACTGCGGTACTTGTCTCGTTAAGGATTTCACTGTTTGTATTCCAGCAGTCAGGAATTCTCCAGCTGGGGCTGGGGCTTTGATAGATTGTCATTTCATATCCGTGAAACGTAACTTTATTGCCTCTGAGTAATAAAAAATTGTCAGTTTGCATTTTTTTACATTTTTACAGCACAATTTTCTGTTCATTTTCAGTGTTTGCAAAATCAAGATTTTGTTCAAATCAGTGGGTTTCTGCTAGTTGATCTGGCTGCAGAAACAAGACTGTAAGTCTGTGGGATGTGTGTGATTTATTACTGCTCCTCTATTTCTCCAATCTCTGTGCTCAGGTTCCTGGTCACGGTGTTTTCTCAGACCTCTCGTTGCTGCAAACCCAAACCACAACCATTCTGGCAGGCGCAAAGTAGCCTTGACTTGTCTTAGGCGAGCAAAGCTCAGGTGGTGACAGGCAGCCACGGGAGTGAATCCTTTCTAGCTCCTGTTCTTGAGTGGTCTGACGCCAGCACCAGTCCCACATTCCCATCTCATCTGTTCCTGGCGTGTTTCTGGGGAATGCCTTGTCTGTGCTGGGTTAAATTCTGCCCCAGACACAGGCCCCTCCACCACTAAGGGTGACAGGATCAGCTTCTAAGGTGGTGCTCAGCATTTTTCGGGGAAGGCAGATTGAGGCCATAGTAGCTGATCTTACTAGAGTTGTATTTAAGGTCCTGTCTGGAGAAGGAGACAGGAGAAGGATTCCCTTCCAAGCTGCTACCTTACGCCTGTCCTACCTTCAGCCGTGATGCTGGCAGCTTCTCTTGTTTTGCTGTCCTCTGCTTTCCACACTCTCTTCTTTATGGCTTACAGGTCAGCCCTCCGCAGGAACTCTCTTTTGTCAGAGCAGAGCTGTTAGTTACATCAGTTGAGCACAGCAGAAAGGAGCTGAGTTTACACAGGGTGTGTGGAGAAGAATCCTCCGTCCAGGAGGGGCTCAGCAAATGAATCACACGTTTCTCCTATTTTATCTACTGTTTATTTTTAGTTATGCCCAGCTTCGTTTTAGGAGCCTTAACTCTTCCATTTCTTCAGCTTCTGGGTAGAAAATAACATTCACAGAGCATACAGGTGCTACATCTCCCACTTGCTTACCAGAAGCCCTGAGGTGCTGAAACACTGAACTCTTCAGAGGAGAATATTTATTTATACTGAGAATTATTCTGATAATGTCACCCTTAAGTGTGCACCATTTGCTGCTCTGAATGTTAATGCGTACCCTAAATACCACTTCAACACTGAAGCTAATGTTGAGTCTTAAAAAGAATTTTCCCTAATGGAATTTTAAATGTAGATAAATGAAACGTATGACATGCTAAGTTTTTTCTTTTATTTTCTTTCTTTTATTTTTTTAATCTTTTTTTAGGTTTGGTTCATCTTAATTGTTTGCTTTGTTATGACTGGTTCTTTTTCTTGGACCATTAATGGTATTTATTTATGGAGCACCCTAAGGAGGCTTCATAGCCAAAATATTTGAAGTCACAAAGGGTCAAAGCTGCCATTCTAAAAGCTCAGTTTAGTTTACATTAATGATAGTAATTTCTAAGGTCACATCGTGGCAGGTTTACTTATCTCTTTATAGCCCATGAGCAGTCTACTTAATGACTGGTCTTTTGTATGGAAGAAAAAAAAGAATTCGAGACAGATTCTTTGGCATGTTCATCTTAAAAAACATTTAATATTTATGCTATCAAAGTGAAAACTTCCTTAAGGTAATGACAACAGAAATGATTCAAAATACTCCTGCAAGAGGTAAGCCGGCAGTTGCTTTCGAGTATCACTTCCTCCTTTAACCTGCCCAACCCCTGCACCTTCCTTGATTTATCTCTCCTGAAGCTTTTAACTCATATGAATCTCTGTCTTGCCTGTAAGGTTTCATATAATTATTTTTTTTATGAAACAAAGGTTTTTTATTGGGTAGTTTTCTTTCCTGTAGCTAAAAAAATCATTTGTCTGAGCCAATGAAGCACTCCACATTTACAGCGTCAGCCTTAAAAGCAAGATTTTTCCTTTATAACTGCATCCTCTCAGCTATAGAGTAGCGTGTGTTTACCCAGTTTTGTGTTTATGAAATATCACAGCATAGGAGGCTCAAACATCTAATTAAACCAAATCATTTATTGCTGCTTTGATTAGTTTGTTAGAACATTTTTATTGTGGTAGAGAGGAAACCCAGCCCCAGTTCCAGCATAATCTACTGAATCAATGGTTTCTAGAAATAGTTCCAGTGCTAAAGCACGCATTTATGGATCTACGGTCAGCAGCAGCAGCTCTCAGTGCCTGCGTTGCGGAATGTCTCCCAGTGCTCTTGCGAGTAGAGTGAAGGGGCAGGAAATTTGTGAGCTGTTCCTGCAGAGGATTCTTTTTTTTTGACTGTAATTATTTTTACTATGTGAATGAACAAGAGAAACACCAGCTTCAATTGTTTTAACTTGTGAATACATTTTTTTTAGGATTGAAATCCTTTATTTGATAAAGCACAGAGGTATCACCCCCAGCTCAGCGCACCTTACAGAAACTGTTTGGCACGGCAGTGGAGTTAACCCAAGATGCAGGTCGTAATGTATTTAACAAAATCTGGCAGCATGCGATATTTCAGCTCCTGCAGCAGCATTGCTGTGGTAGCTCGTTCTTTAAAGGGTACTGAAAAAAAAATACAGGGGAGAGAAGTAGCATCTATTTAAGATTTTAGACCCATGGATACAGAAATAGATGGGATCTGAGCCCTGACAGCTTGCCAGTTTTCCTCTCTTTATCAGCTCACCTATCCCTAGTCTCTGAAATTTCATCTTGAAGAAAAAGCAAAAACTGAGGAGCGCTGCTATGTTTTATAGTTGAGATATGTGCATCCAGAAAACAGTGTTCAAAGAAGCTCCGACAGTTTTGTCAGCCATAAGTAGCTGGTTCCTGTGCAGAAAGCTGGAAACCTGAGAGCAGAATGAGACCCTGTGTCTTCAGTAAGGTCGTTGTACTTATTAACCAGCAGCTGAAAACTAAGCTGTAACGACTCTGCTCTGCAAAGAGAAAATAAAAGGTAGATTATAAAATCTCTGAATGCTGCTGCTTCTAGGAAACCTAACATTTTGCCAGATTCCACCACCATAACCTGTATCCTTAAGCAGATACATTTCCCAAACAGAATAGCTGTCGCGTCTTTTTCCTGGAAACATTCACCATTTAAGACTCGTGCTGTTTTTTGGGAAAAGTGATGTTTAATTCTGCATGGCTTTTGGAAAAGATAATAGTTACAGTAGATTAAATCGACATTTTCCTCCTTTTTTTATTTTAATGCTTCATCAGGAAACATTCATGATCCTGTACCATCGCTTAATGGTTTTGTCATTTCTAAAGAGGCCAGAAAGAAATATATTTCCTTCCACTCAGTTTTTAGAACTAATTTTTGTATCCCCTGTGTATTATCTCTAACGATGGCATACACTTTTCATTCTGTTTTTGGCTCGTGCTCTTCCTGAAAGCAATGTTCTGTAGTGCACGTTGCTCTGTAATCTTCTTAAGTCATCATTTCGCTTGCACTGTAAATAGAAATCCATTTGTGTAATTAATGATTTTGTTATTACAGGAACTTTTTGTCTTTAATTTAATTTCTCTTATGCATAGATGTCAAACATGCCATTTTTAGCCTAGAACTATCCCACATAATGTGTTTAGCGCTCTGCTTCTTACTGAAGACAAAGTCAAATCTTTCAGGTCAGAAGCTGTTTTCAACCTTGTGCTTGCAAGGAAGATTCTTCTGAAAGTAGAAGTCAAACAGCTGAGCAAGGGTGTTTGCCCTAGCAAACGTCTCTGAGGGAGCACGAACTTCCCGGTCCCATTACTCCTGTTTAGGAGATAATCCCCAAATCTAATGCATAGACCAGCAATCTGTTAATTCTCTTCCTACAAGCACAGGAAAGCATAAGATGCAAAGGTCAGAGATGAAGGGACGGAGAGCAGAGGGTATCAGCAGCCATCTCATGGGAAAAAAGGAAAAGGTCATCATAGCAGTGATCCCAAAAAGGAGCAGATTTTTAAAAAATTGAATTATATTAAACAGGGGAACACGGCATTGGAAAACTCGCATCACCAATGTGTGCTCATAATTAGAGAGCATCTCTGAAGAGAGGGTTATATTCAACTTTCACTCTTTGTGTCAATCTTTTCCTGACAAGAGAGCGCTTTCTGCTTCGGGCAAATCAGCCTGCAGCGTCTTTGGTTCTTATCATGGCATCTGGACTTTCACCAACCACGGAGTCTGGCTCTCTGTTCGAACAGCCTGACTAGGCTGTTTAACAAGAGGAGACATGCACTTCCTTAGCCGTAGCTAAAGCAATAGAGAATATCCCTGAACGGGGAAATCTGGGAAAAGATGAAAGTATCCCAACTCTACTCTCAAACCGTTCATTGACAGGCTTTCATTCCCAGCGAGATGGGAAAACACTCCTTATTCCCTTTTAAACAGGAAAGTGGTTTCAGGAGGTACAATTTTGAATTCTCTGCCTTCCGTAAGGAAAACGAATCTGTGGTTTTCTCTTGGATCAGTCACAACTGAAATGCGTTTTTCAGTACATCGATATTTAATTTCTTTAGAGTTCCCATATCCGAATTTGATACTTTGTATTAAAAAGGTATTACCCCAAAGCCTTCGTTATAATGAAAAACCAGGAACAGAGAGGTGTCAGACGCTGAGGTAACCATACTCTTTCATGACCCTGTCTTGCCCTTTACGAAAGCCAGCTTAAGTTGGTTCGAACTGCCTGTGATTGCTCATCTTTTCTAGTCATTACTTCCTGCATATACATAGCAGAAGAAAAGTCTTGTGCCAAAGAAGATTAATGAAAATCTACATTACACTTCATTCAAAGCATCTGCCTGCTTTGCAAGTCATGCACTGGCACACATACTAATTAGAGCAGAACAAAATGTGCCTTTTTTTTTTTTTTTTCTTTTGGGGAGGAAATTGAAAAACAGAAAGCTATTTTCTTCCTAATTTTTTGAATGGTCACACCAGCTGTGCACATTAGATATCTCATACGCAATGTGCATTTTGTAACCGAGACTGCTGCAGGGGTTAAATTAATAATTCTACTTTCTCAGAAGAAGCACAATATAACAATCATCCTTGAAGAGGGAGAAATCTACTTTTCTACAAACAAAAAAGTCAAAATTATCACTAAAAATATTTCTGCACCCTGAAAGAATCCACTGATGCTCTTGCACATCGTGCTCTGTACTAGCTGCTGACTAAGAGGGAAAACAGATGATATATTATGACTGGTTTTTACATTGGGAATAACAGAGACGACTGTCGAGGAATTTCCTGAACTTGGGGAGTGAAATAATACAGTAATATGCAGTAATACGTGCTCACTCTGAACTGATTTTCCTGCCTCGTTCCTGGGAGGGGATGGAAGGGGAGGAAAGCAAGTGAATTGAAGAGAAAGTGAAGTTGTTTAACCCATGCAGGTGTTGCACTCAACAAACTCTCCTCATCCCCTTGAGTGTCGATCGATTGCACCTGAAGTGGCAGGGGACATCTAACACCATGCGTGTTCCTGGCCATGGTCCTGCCCTGAGCTGTGGGAAACCGCTTTGCTGCAGGCTCCCGGACCCAGGAAGCTGCACGTGGGGCGTTGCAGTGGCCCTGGGGAAGTCAGCAGCTTCTGTGCATTTAGAAGATCATCCAGCTCTCCCGTCAGGTAAGAACGGCTGAGAGTCGTCAAGGAAATGATTGCACATGATAGCGAAGAAAGGGCTGATTCTAGGCAGGCAGTTTAACATTCAGGAGAAGCTTTCTGAAAAAAAATTCCCACCAAATGTATGTATATTAAAAAGAAAAAAAAAAGTAGTGTAATTGCGCTCCCAGGTACCCACTTCCAGGAGATGGATGTGCTTCAAAGAAAGAAAACTTTACAGAGCTCTTCATCTGGCTTGCTACATGGCAGAATAACATCCTTCAGTCTGTCAATTTTTTTGCCATCAAAAGGCTATGAAATTCAAAGAAATGTGTTCTTTATACATTATTCAGTGTAGCTTTCCAGTTGCATACTTTGTAAATAGTATTTTTAGGGGTTTTGAAATGATGAGAAGACAGGGGCTGGCCAGTTTTCATTAGAATACCTTACCTTTGCAGCAGAACACAAAATAATTCTCCAGTGCTACAGAAAAAAGGGTAGTGGGTGAAGAACACACTCATCATTCCTAAGTGTGTGTCTACAGAAAAAGACCCTTCTGTCAGTGAAATGTAGTTTGAATGAAAAAACAGAGTACGTTAGCTATGTGGCTCCAATTTTGTATGTAAATCGCTTCTCAGTATTAGTGCTTCGGTGACAAGCAAAGAATGTAAATCTGTTTTGAGCTTTTTATCCGATGATGAGTGTCTGTGCTCACTGTTCTCTAACTTGTCACCACTGTGGTGAGATCGATTGCATCTTAAGTGCTTCAAGTCATAAGATATTTAGCATATATTCATTAAAATTCCTTACTTTTCTCCATTAATATTTTTAAAGTAAATCCCTAAGGTTTTGGGTTCCCCTGAGGGTTAAGGCTGATTTTCAAGGACTTGTTTCAATAATTTGTTAGAAATATTTGCTTAACATTAATCTTTTTGTGGAGGTAAGTTTATTACTTTCTCCAGTTCTACTGAACTTGCAAGCCTCAAGGAGACATCCAGATAACGTTACACTTCAGTAAATCAGCCTGCAAGGTTTTAGGTTGAAAAGCTGGAATTGATTCCACCTCAAAATTTCATGACATAAGTATCTGTCTTTGGTTTGTAAAACCTGGACTCAGAAATACAAAGCTGACAGCTTGGATTGTCCATCTTCGTGAAGTCAAGTCAGAGAAATATTATTATTGATGGCCATGAAGACATTGTGGGGGAGAGGAGTGAATGCCAGAGAACGGCAGAAAGAATCTGAGGTAGAACAGACCTTAACACTGGCTTGAGTGCAGATAAATAGCAACTTGTCCCAAGTCATTTTAGGTTGCAAATTAGACCATTTTTAATGATTAAAAGACTTTGGCTTTGCAAATCTTTCTATAACGGGAGTAGCAAGAGCCAACTACCCAACAGACGTTAGACTGGCCAACGCTGAATTCACACTGGGAATGTTACCGCAATTCTCTTGCCATTGCAGCAGCTCAGCTCAGGGACCCCAAAGCCCCGTGCAGTCCGAGGTTTCTGGAGGCTTTCAGCATTTGGATCTCATGCAAATGTTGGAAGCAAAGCTTTGTGCAGAAGGAGGTAGGTCCTGAATTTTGGTAATGTGGTATTTACACAGTTCAGGTTCTGTCGCAAACTGGCTGCTGTCTTACAGAATAAAGGGGGGAAGAAGGAAAAGAGACTTGTTTTTTCGGAAGTGCCCACACAAGAACTTTGAAATGATGCTAAAATAGTTCATAACTTTCTGCATTGTATCTTCATTCCCTAAGCTGCCATCTCCCTCTAATACAAGTAATCTATGCCCAGTAACCCTGCTGGTAACCAGCACCGTGTTGATGGAGGATGAAAATAGATTTAAGTCTAAGAAGAGAGACACCTGAATGATACATGTTCAGTGTTTCTGTTAATGGTGCTCAACAGTGCGAGGAATGAAGCTGCACTGAAGGGGTGACTTGACAATAGCATCGTTGACTGCTGTGTTGATTGTGTGGCTGGTAGACAACCATGGCCTGGGGATAAAAAATAATATTTTATTGTGTTTGAAAAGAGCCACGTATAAGGCTCTTTATGCTGGGGTATGGAATTAGCCCCTCCCCCTTTCCCCCCAAATGTTGTCATGTCCTGAGACACAATGAAGTTTATGAATAATACACCATCGGATTGAAAACAAGTGCATAGTCCGAAGAGGCAGTTGGAACAGAGCAGGATTTTCTTGCTCAGGGTCAGTTGTAAGGTGTAAGAGTTTAAGGAGGGGCTGTTTTGTCACTGTGCACTATTTATAAGGAGAATGAGTAAAGACCTTCTGGGAACAAGTCTGATGAAGAGTCTTCCCTCAGCATCCTATTGCAGCAGGCGCACCTTAGAGAGGCGTATCAGGGCTTTAGAAACACTGGTGTTATCCTCCGTATTAAACTCGCCCACTGCAGTGGGGAAAGAAATGCAAGTTCTCTCAGGTTTCAACACTTAAATACCACAGAAATGCTCCATAGTAAGTGAGCAGAGAGGCTGTTCAGTGGAACTAGGCCTGTCATGGACTGTAGATAATGCTAACAATGTGGTTTAGCTTGTGCTCTCATCTCTGTCCTCTTTTTTTATTTCGATTGTTACAAGCAAATTCGTATCATTTCATTGTGTCTAACAGCGAATGTCTTATTAAATTGATCTCACACACCCTTTATTCTCTCTGATCTATTAAGATGACTTGACATATTGTTGTATTCCAATTTGGAGATGCTGGAGGTATGAAAAAATTGAATTCCCGTTTAAAAGGTCGGGGGTTTTGTTTGGGGTTTTTTGTTTTCGTTTTTTTTTTTTCTCTTCTCTTCACTTTTCTCGCCTCTCCCTCTCCCTCTCCCTCTCCCCCTTCCTCTCCCTTCCCTTCTCTT
>NW_010427295.1:0-2100 GCF_000710305.1 Buceros rhinoceros silvestris | reverse complement strand
TTTTTTCCCCTTCTCCTCCCCTCTGTCTCCCTTCCCTTTTCCCTCTCCCTCTCCCTTCCCTTTTCCCTCTCCCTCTCCCTCTCCCTCTCCCTCTCCCTTCACTTCTTTCTGGTGCTGGGGATGAGAGCAGGCAGATGCCAAGCCATAGATGCTACAGGACATATTTCTCAATTCATGTTTTATCTTGCATATCGAAGCGCCTTAGGGCAACTGAGGTTTGGACCCTACAGGTTACTGGGCATTGCCCAGGACGAGCAGTGTCCCAGCTACGCACGTGATTTCAGAACAGGCTGAGGTTGCTGCAGCAACTCTGAATCAAATGGGTTTGCTAAAACCTGCTCCAGTGTGTCATGCAAAGACAGCTGAGAATTAGACAAATCTGAAGACTTAAGGCCTGTAAACCTGCAGGAGGCTGCTTAGGATAACAATAAATCCAGATTTAAATACTTAAACTTTTAAGCATCTGAACATTAATGCATAAATTTGAATCCCTGGAAATCTGTTTGTCAAACCGTGTGCAAGGTAAGGTCCCATAGTTATACCCTAGCATTTCCTCTGCACTTTCAGGGCAGTATTTTACTTCCGTCAAAACCAATTGCTGAGTCTTTTTAATGTGTTTGTTTAACTGTCTCAGTTATCGATGATGTGAAGTCATACAAAATAGGTCTCCTCGCTAGAAAGGCAATCTGTAAGAAAAGCAAGTGTGCTCTTTGTTTCTGCACATTTAAGAAATGCTCAAAAAAGAAAACTGCAGGATTTATCAAAAGAGATGGTTTTAACGGAAATTCCTGAAATAGCAGGAACGCGTGAAGCGTGCTTACTTGAGAAATGCTGAGAGCAAAACTGTAGAGGCATTACCATAGATGTGGCCTTGTGTTTCACACACAGACAGTTGTCTTTGGAGAGAAGTAGGTTTGATAGAGCTCTTCACTGGAAACACAATGTTTGGACGAAATGTTGTATTTTCTGGTGTCCTTTCCTGTGTGCTATGGCCTTAGAGCAAAATGAGCTGATCTGGCTTTTGCTAAGTGCAGAAGAGTGGTCAAAACTGCTCCAGAAATGGACAGTGGCCTTCAGCTTCAAGTTCGGTCTCAAATGCTCACATCTCTTGGTGTGTGGGTATGACAGCAGTGTAGGCTTGAACTATTGGTTTTTATTGGTTGGTTGATCATTTCAGGTTTTTTTGGTTTGGTTTTTTAAATAGTGGGTTTAATGCTATTGAAAGAGAGTGAGAATTTGTCACCTCATACTGCAGTAAGATCAATGCAAGGACTGGAGAGCCTAGTTCCTTCTGATCTAATAAAATGATGCTTTGTCTGGAAGAAGGTGTAAAATTACGTCCTGTTTATCCACACCCCTGCTGAGACTAAAATGAACCTAAAGAGGTACTTAATGGCACCTGCTAAGCCATCATATTAATTAAACAGCTTTATAACATTTACTTTCCGGGAAAGCACCTTTTCTTTTAATTGTCATGATTTCTTTTTTTTTTTCCCACTGCAGAATTGACATATACTAATAACTCTCATGTCACTAGTGACTGTCAACATTTTTTTGGGAAACAGCTCCCACACTGTTCTTGGCTATATATATATGCATATATATCTTCTCATGAAAGTGGTGCTGGCAAAACATCTCCTGCCATCACAGACATTGACAGCTGAGGCAGCCTAGAAATGCCAGTTAATTCATTCATTACAAATTTTATCCTGAATTTTGTCTCCTTTTGGGGGGAGTTGCAGGGACAGAGTAAAAGAGGGGGAAAGACTAGCCAATGAAAAGAGAAGTAAGAAAATCACAGAATCATGTAAACATTTTGGTTGGAAAAGTCTTTTAAGATCATCAAGTCTGACAGGACACCCCTATACCCTGTCTCTCAGCGCCACATCTACGCATCTTTTAAATACCTCCAGAGATGGGGACTCCACCACTGCCCTGGGCAGCAGGGCCTGACAACTCTTTCAGTGAAGAAATTCTTCCTAATATCCAGCCTAGACCTCTCCTGACACAGTCTGAGGCCATTCCCTCTTGCCCTTTGCTTGTTACTTGGGAGAACAGTCTGACCTCCCTCTTGCTACAGCCTCCTTTCAGGTAGCTGTA
>NW_010427294.1:16772-27801 GCF_000710305.1 Buceros rhinoceros silvestris | reverse complement strand
TGACAACACTCAAGAGAAAAGCTTTCCCATTGGCTCTAGGAGTTTGCGTCAGAGAAGAGAAGACATGACAACACTCAAGAGAAAAGCTTTCCCATTTGCTCTAGGAGTTTGCGTCAGAGAAGAGAAGAGTAACTGTAATTTCTACAATAAACACTTCACTGGGATACGCTGTGCTCCTCCTTGCTGCTGGCTAACGCTTGCTGCTGTTCTGAGGAATCGGCCAGCTGCATTCAGTTTTGGTTACTCACTGAAATGAATTCATTTCTTGTGCTGTTATCTGGCAATTGCTTAAGGTGTTGGCTAACGCTTGCTGCTGTTCTGAGGAATCGGCCAGCTGCATTCAGTTTTGGTTACTCACTGAAATGAATTCATTTCTTGTGCTGTTATCTGGCAATTGCTTAAGGTGTCCAGGATATGACCGGCAATGTGTAGGGCATAATATTACATGTATGTGTATCGACAGACATCTAGAGTTACATAGAAGGTCATAGCTGGTATTTGACTTCGCTTGCTGTTTTTGTCAGAATTGAAACTCAGGATCACCTGTATTACCATTAGAGTAAAAATATTGCTTCTTGCTAACTTCCTGTTTGAAAGTGCTTAATTTCAGTCAGCAAATATTTGCAGTATCACACGCCAACATTTTCACCGATCTCTTTCTTACAGAAAGTAAGGTAATTTTTGATCTCTCTCTGGTTTTCTTGCTGAAATACAGTTTACTGAGTATTATTTAACATATACATATCTATCTTTTCTGTACTTCCTTCCCTGGATGGAAAATTCAACTCCTCCATCCTCATGTATAGATCTATTTTTACCTTCTGTTCAGACAACGCAGATTACCATTGTTATACCTTAATGCGTCCTACAGGTTCCAGCCTTATAATGCTGCACACTGAGCACATAAACAATCACCAGCGTGTCCTATCTCTCATCTCTTACTGTCTAGGAACAAGGCAACCAGTAAATGCAAGCTCTAGATGGCAAGAGTCAGAAAATTCAGAGGTGATCAATGATCACAACACACCATCTGCTTGTCCGTGGTTCATTTTTTTTTTCTTTTTCTGTCACAACAGAGGTGGCTGCTGGAAATGGAGTCCAATGCCAAAGGTTGCCTTGAAGTCCCTGTGAGACATTTCAGCCCTAGGTAGGAAATGGCATCTTTCCATCCTTTTGGCAAAAGAGCAGCAGTCAGCAAGAGAGGCACAGGACAGGCCTAAAGCAGTAGAGACAGGTACTTGTTTTAAAATAACTGGTGGCATCCTCTTAGTCCTACCAGCAGTGTATAGCTGAGTCAGGAAGACAGCCCTCCCAGTAATACTTCGATAGAGATGTCAAAGACAACCAGATTGCATTTCTGAAGTCTTTAGAGTTCACAAGAAGGAGGGAATCGTACAGGAGCACAGAGTGCTTTGGGGGTGGAAGATTTTAGAGCCTGTGTTTTGTCATACTCAGTTTAGACCAACTTCTAGATCTGGGGAAATATCTGAGACAACTTGAGATTTCAGCCTGAATAGAAGTCAGCTCCACAACAGAGAGGTCATGACCGATAAAGACACGCCAGCTAAAGTCACGTTGTGAATGGCTGTGGCTACCAAAAAACAGGCAGTGAACAACAACAGAACGAATTTTACCAAGAATAATAATTAAACAAACAAACAAATAAACAACCTTGGAAATAAAAAAATTAATCCCTATAAAAAGTTAACTGGAAATATCCTCCAATTTTGAACAAGCTCACCTCATAGCCAGTGCATTCTGGGTTTTAGCCAGTTTACTATAACATGAACCAGTTTTCAATAAGAATACACTTTTTTTTCCATGATTCTACAGTTTGGATAACTCCTGCAACTGCCAGCATAAGATCTCCTAGTGGTGAGATATTCCAAGTAAGCATTTAAATACAGCTTGAATTATTTTCGAATTAGGACCAAATGTTGTCCAAGCCCTAACAGCATTTCCTTGCTCCAGATCCAAGGCACTATACATAGAATCGAAATCTGGACCAGCTGCAAACAAGCTTGGAGGAGCACTACCTGTGTGTCTAGAGTATTGCATCGTGGAGGCTCTATCGTCCCAGTCTGCTACAGCAAGAAAAGCGAGTTATTAAAATCGTGTTTGGCAATACCTCTGAAAGACCTCAGAGGAGACAAAGGCTTCCTTAGCTGAGGCCCCACAGAACGATGGTGAAAACCAGACATTCACGTATCACTGAAATGGATACGAGAGAGAAACGTGGGCTGGGAAAGGAAACCACCTCTCCAGCTTCCTTCAGCAGGTCAGTGCCAGTGACACCTCGTGATGCTCCTTCGTCCAACCCTCTCTTCTGTTAGAGCAACACATACTGCTGGTGCAGCTCTCCCTGCAATACATCATAACCCTTACAGGAGACAGAGGAACATGGGACTTCACAGTCAGCCTCAGAACGTGTGGCAGACTTACTCAGAGGCTGTGTGTGGACCTTCAAGCTGTCATTACTTGCTAAGCCATAAGCTATTTGTAATTAAACTAATTGCAATTAAGTGGTTTGGACAAGGATTTGGATAAAGCTGATGGCATGAGAATACTGACCGCAACTCACATTTTCTTGATGCGTGGCAGAGGCCATGGGATAATGAAGCAGACACGTTTCCCATTCAGTTCGTGGAATTAGTTATGATAGCACAATCCACAACTCTTACAATGCTCAACAGGCTACAAACCTCTGTGCCCACAGTTATTACTCTTTTACTTAAAAACGAGCTAGTAGAGCGTAAGTGCAGATTTGCGAATTTTTAAAATCGAGAGCACAGAAAGATCACAGGATATTCTCATTACAATGTACTTTCTAATGTGAACTCACACTCCCAGCAGTTTTGCCATTAATGACTAAAGGGTGAATTTCCTAGAGAATGTGGATGTCACCACCTAGGCTAGAACCAGAGGCAGCTGCAGTTTAGTTCTGTGACGCTGTCACTAATCTGCTGTCCACACTACAGAAAGTCTCTCACACTGACATCTGATTTGACTGGTTTTGCAGCGCAATATTAATTACAACACTTTTGTATCACAGTGCGTGCACCAATTCAAACAAAACAGCACTACACTCTCTTTCCTAAGGAACGTTTGTCTTCTGCTACACTATTACTACAACATATGTACTCTTTTGATTTGCCCTAAGTATTATTTCTATGCTTTTTATAAGATGCAGATGTTAAATTGTTGGTTCGATGTGTTTCAAACCAGCCCTCCACTTCCCAGCAATTATTGGAATATTGGTACCACATTTACAGGCATTCGAATAACCTGAAATCTCATACGAACTGAGAAAGCTTGTTGGTTTTCATTACCTCCAAGCTTTCCCCTCTTCATCTCCTTTCAAAACCCCTGATGAACATGTCCACAAACTCGCTGATCAACCAGGAGTCATCCTTCCCCTAACATTTTTCTGAGGTTACCCTGTTCCCCAACTCACGCGTGAGCCGCTGCTGAACAGCACTCCCATGGTGGCCCAAGACGTTCTTGCAGCGAGCGCAATGTCCCCGGTTTTAATTCACCACTGCTCAACGTATGTTGAACAGTGAATTCAGCATGTTGCTCTTTGGGAGACTTCAAACCAGCTTAACGAATGAAAATTATTAATTTGAGATTCTGCTGTCCCATGTGAGCTGGGGCAGAGGTTTGGGCTTCCAAGAAGCACATGGCTGTGGGCACCCTGGTGGTCCCCAGGGAAGGCCAGTAAAATCACTCCTGAAATGAGACCAAGTGCTTGGAAGCCATTAAAAGCACACTCTCTTATTACACCTCAGAGGCCCAGTTATCATTACTTTTGAGGAGGGGGAAGAAGTATTTCAGTGTGTTGTTTCAGATTTCGTAAAACTTGGACCAGAAGGATAAAGGAGTTGAGCGATATGGCTATGAGAAGCATCTACAGGATAAAATTATCTCCTGGTTCATCTATTCTGACAGCACCAGTTTTACAAACATGTTAAGACCCTTCTCCACAAACATAGTGCTTTTAACCCAGGACACCATTGTTCTAATCTGCAATAATAATTTAGATCAAATAGGTCTGTGTTGCAAAGCATCAGATGACGTTTCTAATCCCTCGAGACACCAGAGTGCTTTGCTCCATCTTCTCCTTTAAAAGAACAAAAAGGCGTTGCTCAGGCTGCTTTAACGTGACAGCAGTCGAGAGGGGCTGTTCAACGAGTGTTCGAGCAAACAAGAATTTGGGCTACTATAACGAAGTTTATCTTTTGACCATAAGGGAACTAAAATAACCCCTGTAATCTGCACTGCACGGGAAGCCCATTCTTTAGGGCTCACGTAACAAGCAGGAACCCAAATTTCCCGCCCAACATGACATCACTAAATCTCCATCAACCTTAATAGGATTTACTTGTCTGTGGCAGCAGGAGAACCAAAGCCCTGGTGCGCAGGAACAAACTATATTTCCAGTTCGCCTGCAGGACTCGGCCAGATTGAGGACAAATGGCTGGAGTATCGGAATAAAGTGCTCTGCTCCTAAACCTAAGGCACATACGCGCTCTGCCTCAGCACACATACACAAGAGTTTCGTGCCACTGGAAAAACAGGTTACACGATCCCTGCGCTTGGATTTCCCAGCTCAGTGGTAACATTTTTCCCCATTTCTTCCGATTTTCTGTTTTCCAGATGAGGAGTTGAGGGATTGGAGTTGAAAAAGGTAATTTAAGAGACCACATAAATTAATGGAGAAGGAAAGATCATTTCTGTAGTCTCCTCTCCTAACTAAATTAACGTTAACTTCATTTTTTCAAGTTCTGTTCCTGATTTACTGTTTTTCTTTCTACCTGATTTATTTTCCAGATGGAGGACTAAAATGCAGACAATTTTTCAGCATGGTGTCTTATTTCCTGCTGGGTTATTTTGTTTGCCCAAGGAGTTGTTAGAACAGAGGACAGAAAAATGAATTTATGTTGCTGTACCTGAAGAAGACACAGGGAGCCAGGACCATCTGGAGCGAGAGGGATGACTTCTGCGCATTATGGGACAATGCTGCAAGGGGCTGAGGGTTCTCTTCAAAGAGTGAGGGAAAGCTCCCATTTCTGTGGCACGATTTCTGAGCGTGTCAAGAGAAGGCTTCAGCCTCTTGCTGAGTTCCCTAAGATCTTCCATGTATTTGTGAGACTCCTGGTTTTTGGTGCAGAAATTGAAAGCATTGAGGAATAGCTGCATGGAATGTGTGCTAAGATTCACAAATTCCTTGCTATGGCTGTAACAGAAACAGTTAAAATATTCATAGAATCACAAAATCATCTGGCTGGAAGGGACCTTTAAGGTCATCGAGTCAAACCGTTCACCCTGCACTGCCAGGGTCGCTAAACCATGTCCCTCAGCACCACATCCACACGGCTGTTAAACCCCTCCAGGGATGGGGACTCCACCACCTCCCTGGACAACCTGTTCCAGTGCTTCACAATCCTCTCGGTAAAGAAATTCTTCCTGATATCCAACCTCGATCTCCCCTGGTGCAACTTAAGGCCATTTCCTCTCGCCCTGACACTTGTCACACGGGAGAAGAGACCAACCCCCACCTCACTACAACCTCCTGTCTGGTAGTTGTAGATGGCAATAAGGTCTCCCTGAGCCTCCTTTTCTCCAGGAAAATTATTGTAACGAAGAAGCCAAATACTTAAATCACAAGACCGTCACAAACAGCTATGACCACCCAGTCAGATTTCCTGTGTGAGAATGCATCTTAAATGAGGTGGATTAGATCTTAAGATGAACAACCACTCTTAAATCAAAATTTTAAGAAATAGATTTGCATGAGTACCTTGGAAGTTGAAGAGCAATGCATTCTTGCTTATAATTTTGAAGCTAACATTCATAGTCAAATGTTAGCTTGCACATTAAATAAGAAAAAAAGCACCACGAAGATTGTGAACTTCTTTCAGTCAAGCAGTTCACGTGGAAGAAGTGCCATAGCTAGAACTGCATGTGGAATAAGCGAGAATTATGAACTATTTATACTAGGAAGACACCTTTTTGTATTATGTGCATCTATATGGTACTACTAAAAAAAGTCAGCTTCTATTTCTTTTTGCCCCATGTTGATATGAATAATTAGAATGATGAAACCACTTCTGTAAGTGGGCTGCAAGTGAGGAATGCCGTTCTGGCATCTAAATGATCAACCTCTAATGGTGAGTTTCAGGTACCTTGGCCAAAGGCATTAAATAATAGCAGATTTCAGCATTCCTATCTACCAGCACTAGGCACCTTGCAACCTTTAAAGAGGATGAATCCAGAGCCACAACCTACCCACGGCCTGCAGAAGAGAGGATACTCTCAGGAATGTAGGATATTTTGGTATTTTGCATATCTGCATCTACCTAACACACCGACAGCTGTTTGATGACTCAGGGAAGACATCTGCCCAACAAAATTTCTCTTGAAGGGTTTTCTACATCTCGTATTTTTCTAGAGCAGTAAGATTGCAGATTGCATCGACAGCCTTCAGTGGTAACAAGGCACATGCCTCCAGTTAAACGCTCTGTATTTCCCATGTCACTGCCAGCCGCTAACAACAGACAGACCTGTCATGTGGATGCTCTTCTCTCCTTAAAAACTGACTGACACAATCAGTGTCAGTTTGCTTTCCCTGGGCAATGACCTTGTAGCTGGAATTGGTTTGAAGAGATGTCTATTAACATAGATCCCAAGGCTTGCTGTAGTCACTTATGAACATTTTTCTGAAGCTTTCAGTGAAGATTTCTCAGAAGACATCACGCTTTACAACTCTATTAACACCAGGTATTGCCTGCACTAGTGTATACAAAGTATGGCCGCTTTGTCCCTCCATCGCCCTCTTTGTTTATTGTAAACCACGAGATGCTCACCAAGAAACACTGCAACCAGCCTGGCACAGCCTTACACACACACACACACACACACACACACACACACACACACACACACACACACACACACACACACACACACACACACTTTCCAGCTTTATTTAGTTGTGATGAACCTGACAACGCCATCTGGAATACTCAGAGTTTTAAAGAAAGAGCAGAGATCTGAGATAATCCCAGTGAAAGGTATAGCAAATACTTTCACAAGGTCACGACTGTTCTGTTTATAGTCACATTGCCCTAGAACTTATTAACCTTCCCAAAGAAAAAACACACAGACCAAGACCCTGTACTTTTTATAAGCCCAAAGCAGTCTTTTGGTTTTTTCCCTATGCTGTAGCCTGTATGGGATTTTAATCAGAGCCCCTCCCAGGGATCCGCTCTTGCCTTGAACCACCTTCTGGTTTGCCTTCAGACTACTCACCAAGTCTTCTGGATAAAAAAATTGTAAGGAACTATGCACGCTGCAAAATGAATTCACAAATGTTTAACACACACATACACACACACACACACACACACACACACACACACACACACACACACACACACACACACACACACACACACACACACACACACACACACACACACACACACACACACACACTGTGATGGACAAGAGGAACAGCACTTCTGTGAGAGCTCATTTGCATTGGCATAATTAAATTACTAGATTAGATAACATTTTGAGATCACCGAGTGCTACAGCTTGTCCTAGAGTGATAAACCAAGGATTTACAGCCTACAAAGAGCATTTGGGTTGTGCCTCCCGAACCCTCCTGATGGAGCTGAGCAAAGGGGCAGAGATACAGCACACAGCCAGTTTTGCACTGCGAGTGGGATCTGGACCCATCTGAAAGTGTTTCTCCACGCAGCACCACTAGGTGCAGTAACCTCTGGCTACCTGTGAGAAGGGTTTCTAGTCATGCCTTTTCCTATATCTCAAGTCAAGCATCTGGTCTTTTTTTATTTTCCTTTCCTGTAGAAAAGGAAAACAAAAAGACTGAATTGCTAATCCAGAGCCACACAGCCAGTTGCCAGGAGTGAGGCATGGGGTAGGAAGTCCTGTTTCCAACATTCACCCGCAGACAAGCCCTACTTGAAAAATAAAACCAAAAAAAGACAGCTGTCTCTTTTGTTTTCACCTCCACTCCTCCAAATAGAAGGCAACAGACAGTTACTGGGCCACAGATGTTACAGGGCAAAACAACACTGAAAATAACACAACAAAAATGGTAATAAAAAAACCCAACAACAAACAAAACAAGCAAAACCCCTCCAAACCCAAACAACCAGACTTTGAAAGAAGCAGGGGAAAACCCAAATGACGGTAATAAACAGATTATCCAAAAATTCTGCACATTGCCACTCTGTACCAGGAGCAGCCTGCACAAGAGGGAGAAACAGCGAGAGGAGCTGCAAAAAACAGGAGGCTGAAAAACAGCTCCTGTCATCCCCATATCCAAAATTCTTCGCCAGTGAAGTTATCAGACTCCTGACAGCAAGCGACTTACCCTGAATTTTTCAGTTGCCCTGTCACAGATTCAAGAGGAACATAAAATAGAAGCAAAATAAACGATCGATTCCCAAGCCCTGCAGTAGACAGGCAAGATTTATTTCACGTGTCATTTCCCAGTCCATCAAGGCACCACAGAGAACAGATGCAACAGAGAGGTGTCCTGTTTTCCTGTCCTTAAAATAAGATAAAGGAGAAGTTTTTCTTAAAGCATATGTTTAAGAGGGTCCATCTGTCATGAGATGAAAACCCCTCATCTCTCTTGAACGACAAATTCTGCATTTAAAACTGCAGCTTTTTTACTGTAGGCCTTCATATATAGCAAATATCAAGACCCAGAATTTATGGCTGAACCTACTGTTATTTCCAATGTCCTTAATTTCAATGTCTAATTTACTACCATTCGTCAACCACATTCTACTATCATGATATTTTTCTTTTGCCTGCTTCACTTCAGGGGTTAGCTTTCTAAAACTGTTCAACATGTGTACTCGGAGTCAAGATTCCAAATGAATAAATGACTCAGACTGAATAAAAATAACATTCGACTCCCTGCGGCTCACACTGAGAACCACCCCAAAGTATTGCGATAGACAAAAAACAAAACCAACATGATGGGTGGAAGAAGAAACACTCACTGAATCTCCATGGCCCCTCTAATTCACAAACATACATATGTCCTTCTTTTTATATATATACGTGTGTGTGTGTTCACACGTGCATACACAAAAGCACAAAACGAAAGGAAGGGAACCTGGTAGCCATGAGGCCATCACATTCGGCATAATAAGATGCAGATCCAATCATAAAGAATATGGTATTTGGGACATTTGCCAACATACAAACTTATTGCTAATAAATGATGAAGCAAAACCTCCTTGCTTTAAGCTGCCACCTAGGCACCAACATGATTTATCTTCTTTTTCCATTACTGTGAGAGAAAGGCTGCAGCAGGCAGCAAGCAGGGAAGACAGCAGCAGAACGGAGCCCTAAGTTTTGTTATAACTGGCTTTAATTTAAATTAGGACTTTTCACATGGTGTGTGATCCCAGCCCAAACCCTCACTGGTGGGATTTGGAGAGCCCAAGGCAAGCCCCTGCTGATGGCGCATGCCCATGCCTGTAGGTTGTGTGAGTGCCGATGGGCTGCGGGCATAGCCCTGGTACCCTGCAAACACTTCTCCTGGGCATCAGGAACATGCTCACTTTTGAGCAGGAAGCTGTTATTTATACCCTTCTGAAGGAATTAAAATTGGCTGTTGAGGCGTGCCTCCAGCTGAGGTTTCATTTCCTTCGCTACGGTTCATGACAGTTGGGATGACCCTGAGTTGTTTCTTTAGCTTATCCTTCCAAGATCACCAGGTAACACTGTGTGCCAGAGCTCTCGTGGTACCTGTTTAGAGACACTCTCTTGAGTCTGTGTCCAAAACTCAGTCTGCTTCCCCTATTTTCACCCTCTGCCCCCAGATAAGCAGGAACAAATCTCGTCTCATGATCCTTCTCATGAAGTTAATTTTCCTCAATAAACTAGTCACTATTTCCTTTTCAGCCACCTAATCAAGTTACACCTCTGGTTTCCCAAAACAAGTGTCCCTGCTGTATTGGAGTCAACAGTGCACAGAAAGCTGCGCAGTTTATCAAAAAACCCAAACAGATGTAGGAGTAATTGTTCACACAAGCAAATTCCAGAGACTTTTTTACAGCTTGTCATGCTGTTATGACGGCCCTTTGCCTGATTTCAAAGCAATGACTGTGGCAGCACATCACAGGTCCCGCTTCACATGAGGTGCAGAGCACATGCTCAGCTCTTAGAAAAACAGGCTAACGCGGCGCTGCGCACGAACCCCCCTTCTATCTGCTGTCTAGGGGCAAAGTCTGTTCTCCATTAAGCCAAATAAATTTTCTCCAGTTCTTGATGCTCACTTTATGTCATATTATTTTTGGTAGCAGTTTTTCTCCCTCTCTCTCTGCTTATAAGCCCTTTAGAAAAGAAGAGAAGCTTTCTACAGCCTTACAGACAGCCCAAGCAAAGGTCCGTACAAAAGCTCTTATACCTGAATTTAAATTAATTACGAGAGTTTAGCAAAGCAGTAAGAGCTTTAGGCCCCTGGGTGCAAGACAGAAGAGAAGGCTGGGTGTCCACACCAAGAGTACAGCAGGCTCTCTGACTGTTTCATGGCCATCGCAGCACCTCCTCTCAGATCCTCCTACAGGAGCTACTGCAGGGGCTCCACAGCTTAAGGTCTTGACTGCAGTATCCGAACATTTATTTTGACTGATATTGGGATAAAGACACCTTTCTACATTGTATCTAAGCCATTCTTGGAAAATGAATCATTACCCTGTGGAGCTAAGTACCAAACTACTCTCCTATATGCTATTCTCCCCTCTAAAAAAAATAAAATAATAAAAAAAAGGAAGCTGAAGGAGCGAAGCCAGGCTGCTGTCCCTGTGCTGGGTGGCTGGCGTGGCCCCGTGGAGAAGCCCACAGGAGAAGCAGCTGTGAGGATGGCTCAGGTCCTTGGGACACTGCAGCCTCACAGGAGAGGGGGACCCCCTTTCACTGCACCACAGGCTAGGAAGGGTAAATGATAACTGACATAGGATTTTTTTTTTTTTTTTTG
>NW_010427294.1:413-16687 GCF_000710305.1 Buceros rhinoceros silvestris | reverse complement strand
AACTGACATAGGATTTTTTTTTTTTTTTTGAGAATAGGTTATTTGAAATGGAGTGTTTCACACTAGCACTTTCTTATGCAGCTCCCCAGCTCGCTGTCTTTGCAGAAGAAAATCCAATTCTCGAAGCCAACCGTGCATTTTCCTCCTTGAGCAGGTATGGAATGAGCCCCCGCCTCTGCGCTGCCCGAACAACCACGCTCACAAAGCATCCAAGCGGGTTTGCAGGGAATGCTGCCGCCTTTGTGCCCCAAGACGCAAAATGAAGTCAACGGCAGGAGACAGATGGGATGAGACTTCACAGTCTCACTGTCCTGGCCAAGTGCCCTGACGCGACCTGGCACTGTGGGGGGAAGCGCGATCCCGCGGGGAGGACTGTGCCCCCAGGGAATAATCTATTTTGGAGCTATTAGCAACAGCTCCAGTCCCCCCCACTACTGGGTTATAACAATCTCTGTAGAGATAACTGAGCACGTCTCTCTGAGGAAAGAGTAATCATTAAAGAGGAGCCTCTTCAGAAAGGACAAAGTCCACTGTCAGGAGAAGATAATAACCTGTAAATTTAACAGGGACCTCTGAACACTGCACCTTTGATTTTCAGTGCATTTTGTACTCCAGAAAGTTACTTTTCCTCAATAAACTAGTCACTATTTCCTTTTCAGCCACCTAATCAAGTGTGATTTAAATCCTCCAGTGCCTATTTCTATGCATTTTTCACAGTCTATATAGAAAATATTGAGGAGAAAGCTGAAAAATAATTCAATTGTGTATTGGGGTACAGTAAACCACTTGTCTACTATATAGCAAAACAAAATTTTCACACACTTCATTGTATTATCTGCATTATTAGAAGACAAAAATGGCTTTAAAGATACTTCAGTGCTGTGCAGTGTTTACCCGACAGCTGCAGATTAAACGCTTTTTAGTGGAAACCAGCATATACTAAATAGAGAAACTGTCCCAAGCAGGTGATAGAAAAGAATTGCTTAGAGAAATATATGCAAGATGTATTTGTTATTATGCTGTTAAGAAAGATTGTGGCTCTTTACGAAGCGGGGACTGATGCTGACTGTGCTGCGGTGCCTCCACTGCTATCGCAGCGGGGAAGGACAGGCGAGAGCGGCGGATGCCGTAGCGCTCAGGGAGCCCCCACTGCCAGGGTGACGAGCAGCCCAGGAGCGTGCTGGGTGGCCGCTGCACTGCCCTGGGGCGCAAGCCTCCCCTTTGCAGGGGTGCACTGGGGACAGCAGGAGGGAGGGATGTCCCTGCAGGCGTGGAAACATTGTTGAGCTTCCAAAACGCTGGGCTGGCTTGTTTTTTATTCCCCCCCCTGCCCCTGGAAGGGCAGAAGCCCCGGGGAGGATGAGCAAAGCCCACCAAGCCTACAGCAGTTCACAGGCAAGAGCATCCGCTGCAGGTTCTCCTGCCGACTGCACGAAGCAGGGAGGCAGCTAATGAGAAACACCCTTATCCTTGCCTCCTCAGGCACCTATTTCAGATGTCAAAAGGAGGCCTGACAAAGGCACTCACATGCACACAGCCTCGAGTGGAAAATCCGAACATTCCGTTGGATTTCTGGTCCAATTCTTGGTTCTCAGTCAGATACTGACAGGGGTGCCAAAGCTTAAAGAAATCAAGATTCTTCTTTGGATTACCCCGGCTAAAACTTCATTTCACAGGAGTTTTCACAAGTAAAATATAAAACTATTTCTCATTATTTCAGGGAAATAAAAACTTCAATTATTCCAAGCTAAGGAATATCATAAGGAAAGACTAACTCATTTTCATACTATTTTAATATAATATTTCTTCCGCAGAAATTGTATTTTTAAGGTACATTAATTTTTTCTATGCGAGATCTAGCCCAAATGGCTATTCTGAATACCACCATGAAGCTATGCTGGAAGTCTATCAGAGGGCTGTAGCATTATAAATATACAAATGCACATTTCTAACTTGATTTCCAGTTTATTATTCCATTTTCTGATGGAATGACCATTCATAATTAAAAAAAAACCCAAACCCCAAACAGCATTGGAATGCCCGGCATTCAGCCAGCAAACAGCCGCTGCTGTTTGAGAGAGAACACACCTTAAGATGTGTGTCCTCCACCAAATATTAAACTATTAACAGCGACACGAATGTACTCAGATCAATCACTGAGGCGCTTGCAGGAGAATTTACAGAGCGTTGCCCACACTGTCTCATTTTGACCGATCCACAGCACTGTGAGATGGTTTTTTGTGCTACCTGCAGGTCATGGCACACAAACCAGGCTACGGCCGCTGACGTGGCAGTGAGTGGTATCCCGGCTTTCACAGAGGGCTGGATCACACCTCACAAACGGGCACTTCTCACTTTTTCAGCTTCTGGGGACTGGAAGTATTTCAGCTATAAATGGAGCAATGCCTTTTGAGAAGTATCTCTGCATGGTTTTGGGGGGGTTTGTTTAACTCACATTCCACAGCAGAAATTGGACTTTCAGCTCCCACTTTTACACTCGGTCTCATTAAAATCAATGACGAAAACTGCATAATTTCCACTGCGTATGTGGGCAGAGGAAGCCAGTTCCAGCCACAGGCCAGGCCACGAAGGTTGCTGTATACCCACTCTTTCGTCTGAGCAGATGGATGGGATCAGGCCAGGCTTCAGGTCTGGACACCTGCTGATCTGCAAGGTGCGACCAGCACAGAAAAACCATCTCCACTCACCAGAAGAAGCTGCGACTACACACCCTTTCTCTTTGTACGAGTCAGCCCTTGAGGATGTCAAGTAACTGCCTGCTTCTTTGGAAGATGTATTGTCACGGCATAAGTGGAGATAAAATGAATACTCAATTAAAAAAAAATGAGCACAAAACAATGCAAGGAAAACCTAATTAATTGAATTCAACAAATTATGCCAAAGATATGGTTAAGAAAAGTGCTGCTGTTGTCTAATCTGCCTCTCTTTGTTCCCCTTGTCCTGCAGGTCCAACCAAGTTGGATTGGATAAAGGATAAATAAAATAAGGATAAATAAAATAAGCCACCTCTCACACGAACCCATATAAGCTCTAAGTAAAATGGCTGTTAGCAGCAGTCAGTGAAAAATTAGTTTCTAACTGAAAGTCACCCTCAATCGATGTAGCACAAACAGCACTTCTCCGGAGATGCCCCTGCTTCCCAAACACAAAGCACCACAGTTACTTTTCACCGGTACAGGCTCCACTTCTTTAAGGCAGCCTCAACATCCAGAGAGTCTACAAAGGAGCACATGTAGAGCATCAAAGGACAATTCTGAACCCTAATGCTGATGTTCAAGTTTAGTTTTTAACCGTATGAGGGAACTGTTCCTCTGAAAACAAACTCGCCAGTGTGGTCACAGATCCACACACCAAGCTTTCCGTCATTTTGCTCTCCTTTCCTTCTTTCTTGCTCTCATTTTATTATTTAAAAATGCTGAGAGGTTAGAAAAGAGTGAGATGAAGTCAATGTGTCAGGCTAATGTTTAACCTTAAATTAAAACCTCACAGATAAAAAGGGAGCGTACTGCAGATTTCACAGCAAAGTCCCCTGCTCCAGAAGCATCAGTAGCACTAGGGTCTAAGTGCATTCAGCACTTTCCTAACTCATCCTTCACTAGGGTTTTTTTTCCCCTCTTTAGGAGGCAACTGGATTGGAAAAAAAAAAAGCTAAAAGGCTTCTAGCTGAATAGTGCTTCTGTTTATTATTTATCGTTGATGAGCTACAGATAAACTTCTAATTTGCTGTCAGCTGAGTTAATCTGTTCAGAGCTACGGTTGTAGAAAACCAAAATCCTCCATCAGAGGATTGTCCAGTTGGTGCTATGTCAAACTTTGTAGCTCCAGAAGTAAAAAAATTTGTGGCTTGGGACTACGTTGTTTTTGCAGCACTGTTTTTAGTGTGTGCTAGCATTGGAGTGTTTTTTGCAGTTAAAGAGAGGAAAAAGAAATCCTCAAAGGAATTTTTGGTGGGGGGCAGGCAGATGACATGTGGACCCATAGCCTTCTCCCTCACAACAAGTTTCATGTCAGCAGTGACTGTTCTGGGGACGCCCTCCGAAGTCTATCGCTACGGGGCATCCTTTGTGCTGTTCTTTTTTTCCTATGCGCTCATCATCATTTTTACTGCTGAACTTTTTCTACCTGTATTTTACAGATCTGGCATTACAAGCACTTACGAGGTAAGTGAAAATTATTTTAAAAAGGGCACTACTCTAAATGTCCGAATCATGCATATCGATATCTTTAGAGAAAAATCACTGACAGAAGGCTTTCTGCAGGGCTTTACAGAACAAGGTGATTGGTACATTAATTATTTTGAGAAATGGGTTGCATTATTCCAACTAGTTGTTTATATCACGTAAGTTGAAAGCAAAAATTAAGGTCAGAGCTTGTGTAACACACGTATATAAGTAAAGACAGGGTAAGGATTTACACACCAGCACCAAACTGAGTTACAGCTGGAAAGTGCTGTAACTGCTTCTAATCTGACATGTAACTATTCCACTCTGGTTTCGAGAGCAGGTATTAAAGAGACTTTAAGAACAAAATTCAATAGTAGCCAATTTAAACTTGGTCTAGAGCAGGCAATTTGGTCCAATTTACTATAAAAGTGAAGCATTTGATCCCTAAAAAGCTGAGGTGGAAGGAAAGGGTAAAGAGGAAGAAGACGGCAGCTCTCTTCCAAAAAAAGAAAAAAAAAAACCAAAAAGAAGAAGAGGTCAAGGCTGGATGGGATTCCCTAAGAAATGACATGATCAAGCTCTGAATTTTCTAAAAAATAATCAGTAGTCCTTGCAATGTGATTGCTAGGAGTACAGTGTGAGCCTTTACCACCTGCACAGCCACAGGACAGCTACCGAGCATTTGGGAATAGCCTTTTGTCACTTTAATCAGCTGCCACAAATTTGGTTGCTCCTGTTAGTGGGGAGTTTCAACTTCTTTTCCAAGCAAGAACTGGATGAAGAGATCTGGGTTGGTTTGTAAGAAGCTTCCTGGTAAGAGAAAGGCTGCCCATGTTCTCTAAGCCCAAATGCAAGGAGGGGCTTTGGTCAAACAGCTCTGCCTGAGTATTAGGAAATATTTCAGTTGCAGGTTGGAGAAAAGTAAAATTACCCATCTATTCCCATTGTCTCGAGTTACTGCATTTTGATAGCTGCTTATGATGTGAGATCAGAGAACGAATTAGTTTTCTCATCTGGAAGAGCCAGAGTCCCTTCAAGCACGCTGCAGAAGTGTCTCTGCTGGGTTAATGAATTGTTTTTAGAAATAAGTCAAGTTACGTAAAGTAGCTATTTATTTGTGTGGCAGTCTGCGGGGTTTATTACACAAGATATGCAAGAAAGATGAACGCGAACAAAATCACTGAGAAAGAAGCTGCTTTGGAAGAACTATGCCAAGAGACTTCTAAAAGGGAGAAGACGCATGGCCTGTGCCTGGTGACTGCTGGGGAGTGCATGGGACCAAGACCCCAGGACAGCCCCAGTCCACCCAGCGCGGTGTGGGAGGTTGCCATAGGGTTAGCAATCGCAGATTTAATTTTTTTGGTCAACTCTACTGAGACTCCAGGTGGTGACTTGGGCTTAAAACCTGCACTTCTAGAGCTAAGAGATCTACTCTGCAGTTGCATGGTAATTGGGAACACCTCTCTACATCCAGCTGGAAGTCCGTAAGAACACCACTTCCTCTCCATATTGATGGTGTGCAGATTTGGCTCTAGACTGAGACAGAGCAAGCGAGAGAGCCAGCTTAGCTCAAGCGCTCTGAATCCCCATGGTGCCATTTTCCCACCTGCCCCCCCACCACTTCTGTCTCTACAGGAGTCACACTATGCTATTTCTCCTAGAGATGACCTCGAGTCTCCATACAGTTGGAATCTACTTTCATTTGAAGTTTAAATTTCTTTTCCCTGTAGCCACTGAGCTATTTCAGTCATTCCCCATACAAAGCAGATGCTGAGAACTGCAACCCAACGTGTAACTTCAAGGACATTCTGCTGATGACAAAATTTCTTAAAATGTAATTATCTCTGTGTGTGATAACAATCGTCCTCTCCTGTTCATTACTCATAGTAGCAATAGCAAGTAAAATTAGTGGCAACTGGCACAACAAGCTGTTCCTCAGGGCGAACAGAAGGTTAACGGCTGTGTCACAGATGCTACGTGTGCAGTTTACTGAGATTCTTCTTTCTCCTAGTATTTGGAGCTGAGATTTAACAAGATTGTCCGTCTTGCTGCAACACTGATCTACATCCTGCAGACGGTAAGATGACATTCACTCTTTGTTTACGCTAATTTCACTCAACATTCATTTTGATGCTCTACTCTCAGACTGTGCATTTTTTACAATGTGACGTTTGAAATTCAGGTTTTTTTCAACGGAACTGTGTATGTTAAAAGGAAAGAACAGTCGCTTGCCTAACTTCCTATTTTCTCCTGTTTAGTGTTTAAAATGACATGTCTGTTGTCTTTGATGCCTGTATGTTGTGCTGAACTCTCAAGCTTCTCAAATTCTCGGTCTCATTATGTATCCTCAAGATCCCCCTCTTTCCAAATGAGTGGGTTCTGTCTTTCTGGAGAAGCTAGACGAGCTGTGCTGGGTACATTTAGTTCACTAGTTACCCATTTACAACGCTGGTGTGAAGCTCCCCCATTTGAAAGCTGTTGCATGTGGCATCGCCTGGGAGCATCCCCAGGTTGCTGCAGCCCCATGATGGTCCCTTCAGGGACCATCTCAAAAGATTACATTTCTTTTTACATTAAGTCCATTTTATTAATTCCCAAAATTTTCGCAATAAATTGGAATGCTTTTTGATATCCTGGCTTTGTTTCTCCTTCAGTTGTCAGAACATACATGTGAAGGACATTGAGGCAGCTACTTTGAAAGGGATTGAACAGAACAAGGGAAGTTTCATTTCCAAAGCCAATCCAAGTTCTCTCTGAATCACTGTTCCTGTTTTCCTGAGAGCTTCTCTTTCCCCTTGACTAGGATATTTTGGTCATCTAGTCACCTTAGCAATGGGTGAAATAAGTAACACCAAGACAAATAATGGTCCTTCCACCAGAAAAGAATTAAAGCAAAGATTTTCACTTCGTAAAGGCTGAAGCAGAAATCCATACACAATACAAGCCGATCTAAGGAAACCTCTAGATCTGGTATATTGCTCCGAGTCTCACTCTGAAGAGAAGCCTTTTCTCTGAGCTTTCACTTACATGAGGTTTTTAATGACCTTTTTCTTCTTCAGATCCTCTACACAGGAATAGTGGTTTATGCTCCATCACTGGCACTCAACCAAGGTGAGTTCCTCTGCCACACGACACGGCTACCCCAAATACCCACACCACAATCAGACTAAATGAAGCGAGGAAAATAGAAAAAGAAGTCGAAAAAACCCTCAAGAGTTCTGTCAAGTGGTTTTTTGCCTGCACCTTGTACCCCTGTGTGTCTGACTCCCCAGATCTCCACCTCTCACCAACACACTAGCAGGAGCCCCATGTTCACTGTCCAGGTCTCCTTTGCACTCAGTAACCACCCGACAAAGTTAGCAATGACCAATTTCTCAACATCCTGACAAAGTTCACAGTACAAGCTGACGACGCAAGACCATATTCTGTACTTTGATTCCCCCCTTTCCTGTCTCCTGTGTTCAGGTTCCCATGGGCATTAACTCCATTCCCTGGAGCTGCAGCTGAATGCTGTGGTCTATTCTCGCACCTCTTTAATTAACTTTTGCAAACTAGGCTTCCAGCAACCATCCTGATAGATGGGATTAGCAATTTAACTTCCATAACACGTAAGGAATCACCCAAATTCTGATTTCACCAGAATCAATTCTGGGAAGAGGTCGGGAGGCTCTTTTCATTGTTTGCCCAACCCCACCTCCCACACAGTGCTGAGCTTCCTTCCTCTGGACCTCAGCTTAATTTGATGTACTAGTTCACGTTCGTTATTAGGCCACACTAACTTTGCTAATAAGAGAACCTTGACAAAGAGATTTGCCCTCACAAACTATGCCCGGTGGGAGAGACTTCAGTATAAGCTAAACCGTAATTTGTACCTCTTGTATAAAGTAACCTCATGAAGTAAAATGAACACATAAAACTATTCTAATGCAGCACTCATTAAGCTGTTCCTAGTTGCAGGGAATGGAATTTAGTTTGGGGTTGGTTTTTTCCCTCAGGATTATTTGGAAATCTCTGAAGAACTTGATTTCTCAAGAGAAAATTCTGGGCTAAGAACAGAAGGAAAGCGTTGCTCAGAATGCTGTGTCCCACAGGAATGATGCTGATGCAATTATTCTTCTTATGTATTACTTGTCCACGCTGGAAAGTTAGTTAAATCTAATTTGCAAGAAAACAACAATGCAAAACAGTATCCAGTAGCATTAAGAAACCTGAACAATCCAGCAAAGCTCCTAAGAGACAAAAAAGATTAAAATCCATAATTCCTCCCACCCTTCTAAGGCTAATGTTGATCATCACTTTTCTGTTACCACCAGCTGACCTACCTCCATTTCACTAACCGCTTGGTTTTCTTTGGTTTCAGTCACTGGATTTGATCTTTGGGGCTCTGTAGCCGCAACAGGAGTTGTCTGCACCTTCTATTGCACTCTGGTATGTAACAGCCCTAACTGAACTGCTGGGACACACGTCCTTAATTCAACCATCCTTCATACATGACAGGCTGTCACGGGAGGGCGGCTTCTACACACACTTCAGGCTGAAGTTTAAAGTAGTAGAATATAGAGATAAATTTCTTTTAGACTCTGTGGTATAAGTAAGTCTATTTGGAGAAGAAAAATTATTTTCTCTCAAATCCTCTGCTGTATGTCTCAAGGTTTACGCCACACAGCTTGAGGCAGAGTCCAGATAAGGACGCGATAACCTTCCACTGCCATACTAAATCTTCTGAGATGATGATTCTCCTTATCTTTATGAGTTAGGGACTGAAAAACATTGTAATGAAAAATGTCCCTCGTGTGTCACCCCAGATGAGAAACAGAGTGGTAAAACCTAGGAAGGATGATCAATAGGTCATAGAGAGCCTTGCTTCTGTGTGGAAGCAACATGAGACTCCAGATATTACAAAAAAGATAAACATCACAGTGGAAGTGTCAGAGCTCTGGGACTCAGGACACTGCCTAACTTCTGTTCTCATTGCCACTAGTGTCTCTTTCAGTACTTCAGTCCACCCTTGTTGAAAACACTTATAGGTTGCTCTAACACACATTTTATCGAATATAAACGTAGCTATGGGAGAAAGCCAAAGTGCAGACTTTCTGGTGGTGGTTTTCTGTGTTGGGCTGTTGGTGAACTGCTGGGCAGCCTGAGAAGTGTTCAGGGTGCCACAGGAAGTACAAACAGCCCAGCTTCTATTCTCCAAGCTTTTGTCACTCACCACCATACATTCTTCAAATGCACATAAAGGAGGCAGGAAAAAAGCATTTAACCGGAGGTCAATCGTTCTTAGGAACGATGGGGACAAACCATTTAGTCTCTTTGTCATGTTATCACCTGCAAAAATATGACCTTCGTGGGAGAATTCAAAGTTTAAGAAGAGTCTCATTTACTAGGTGCTTTACATACAGCTCATGAGCTCTTGAAATAAGGTATCTTCCTACCTTTTGCTGTATTCGAACAACAAGAAGATGAGAGCATACAGTTTCTGTTTGTTTTAGGGAGGATTAAAAGCTGTCGTCTGGACAGATGCATTTCAAATGATTGTCATGGTGGTTGGCTTCGTGACCGTTCTGGTTCGAGGAACTACTCTGAATGGTGGAACTATCAAAGTCTGGGAAAATGCCCATGAAGGATCACGACTAAACATACTTGAGTAAGAAACAAATGGTGCAAACCTTTTCTTTTTGTGTATACAATGGTTAGAAAACCTACCCACACTAAGCCAAAAATACTCAGAGTTGTTGTTGTACTACCAGCGACCAACCTCAGTGACCCAGAGAAGCCCACTCCTATTTCTCCGGTTCTCAGGAACAGGACGTTCCAGCAGAGCTTAACTCCTCCTTCTGTTACCTCTTTGAAGAAATCAAAGCCCTGTTGAACTGAAAGGGAGCTTTGCCATTTTTCTTTCTGTAGCTATAAACACAGACCAATTATTCTTCCAAAGGTCTTTTATTTTCTATTCATAAATCTGCAGCTTCACTTTAAGTACATTCACCACACTGCAACTCGCAATGGTGCACCAGTGTGCTGAGACAGCACACGGACCTTCCTTTGGCTGTCTGTGGCCTTGACTGACAAGTTCAGTGATCAAGGCAAGTCACTGACAGGATCTAGCAGCAAGGTCCAACGTGACCTGCTACGCTTCCAAGATTAGCAGAACTGCAAAGCGTCTGTGGCCTTGACTGACAAGTTCAGTGATCTAGGTAAGTCACTGACAGGATCTAGCCGCAAGGCCCAATGTGACCTGCTACACTTCCAAGATTAGCAGAACTGCAAAGTCAACAGACGCAAGGATGGACTTTACGGGGTAGAATTCCTGAGTAACGCCATTTCGATGTTGAAAAAGATAACACTGCAGCTGAAGCAATTTCTTGCAAAGGAAATAACACATCACGATGATGTAACTAAGGGTTTGGAGGATTTTGAGAGTCTAGTAAGTGGCTTTGCTCCTTGCAGGGGATGGGGTCTAGGCTGGAGGGCTTGCAGGTCTGCTGCTCCAATATGACACAGATGCAAAATCTGAGCATAAAAGCACCTACCTCTTGCTAAATAAACACATGTTCAAAGCAGTGAACAGAATTGCTTCTCCTCCTCTTTTCCAGCTTTGATGTCGACCCTTTAAGACGACATACCTTCTGGACAATTGTTATTGGAGGAACGTTTACCTGGCTAGGGCTCTACGGCGTTAACCAGTCCACAATACAGAGATGTATTTCTTGCAAATCAGAGAAGCACGCAAAACTGTAAGCGACCTGTCGTCAACTGCTTCGAGCAATCAGTCGTACTGGTGTGCAGTTATACTGGTCTGCCAGTTATGTTAAGGAAATACCAGAACCCCACTGGGTTAGGACTAGTTTTGCTCTGGCAGCATTTCTTCCTCTGGCACTAAATGGCGTATGTAAACACAGAAAGAAAAATGGGTGACTATCTCCCTCTTGCAGCTTATTATTTTGGGGTCAGGATGCCAAATTAATCCTCAGAAGCAGAGCATGGAAAAGCCGCCCACATAGGAGTTGTATTACCTACAGCTATAAAGGAAAAGCGTATTTTCTGGAAATACATTTACACTGTGCTGTATTAAAGGTGGTTATGGATTTAATGGGGCACTACATGATAGGATCTGAATAAAATAAAGTGACTAAATTATTAAAATTCTACAGCATAAGAGTAATTAGAATGTCAAAGAAACCAGCAAAACTTCACAATGCAGACGCACAGGTCTTCAGTCTCCGAGCTCAGCATTAGGATGTGCATACCTAGACACGTGTTCTATTTTTTCATACACCTACTGCTAATTGCTTGCCCACTCGGTTAAAGCACAAAGACAGTAATTTTTTCCTTCTTCAAACAGCTTTTTGCTAGCTGCAATCATACTAATTTTTCTTAAGGTTATGACGGATTATATGAATTTACTCTGTTGAATTCAGTCGCTGAAAATGTTTGGGAGTCACGACGGTCAGAGCATCACTAGTAACAAGTCCTGAAGGACCTCTGTGTCCCAGTCGCACAGCTCTGAACCGGCCCTGGCAGGAGACCTTGCGTAAGGTGACGACCAAACACGACGTAAGCTGAATAAGACCTGGCAGCTCTCAGGAACTACAGGACTACCGAACCACAGCCACACCACCTCCCCAGCAGACGCTGCCACCCACATCTGCTTCACAGACTAGTGAAAAATAACATAGTGGGTTACTTTGCAACCACGGCAGAATCCGCACAAAATAACACTCTGCGTGGCTGAAAGGGAGAGCAGCAGCAACAACAGCTCCTGCCAGACGAAAACCTGCTCTTACAGGAGACAGGAGGGACAGACGAAGAGCTCGGTGTGATTTGTTCTGCGCACAGGCTACTGGTCTTACATCAGTCTCTTCCAGACATACAGAGTTTCCTAGAACCTTGCCCTGGAGCAGAAAGAGGCTGGATTTTCCCACATCATTGTTTAAAATCAGCATTACACACCATTTCTTATCCTGGTGATGCCTTTAAGAGACTGTAAGAGCCAGCTTTGATTAAGCGCCCCTCCAAAAAGTTGGAGATCACTAACTCAAACCAGCTTTTCTATGTTTATATTGTATTAAACAGCTCCTCTCCTTTGCTCTAGGGCACTTTACCTGAATTTACTGGGACTTTGGATAGTCCTGGTGTGTGCCGTGTTTTGTGGCCTGGTGATGTACTCTCACTACAGGAGCTGTGACCCTTGGACTGCTGATTTCATTTCGGCACCTGATCAGGTACAGACACCCATCATTATCATTAGGGGTTGCCCTGGGCCCAGACATAGCACGTACCGAGACAGTTCATATTTTGTGGGTGCTCTGAGTCCTTTTAGTGCTGCGGCACTACAGTGGTTGCTGGATGAGGGCTAGAATAGATCTGTACCGGCACTCCTGCAGTACTAATCTGACGGAGAGTTCTGCCAAACAACATCCCCTTCGCTCAAATTCCGACACATCTCGTTATTCGGAACCAGAATTAGCAACATGCTCTGAAGCTCTTCCACTATCCCGGATATCTTAACTAACTGCTTGTGTTGCTTCTGTCCTTCTTCTGCCCCAGCTCATGCCGTATTTTGTTATGGACATTTTTTCTTCGATGCCAGGAGTCCCGGGACTGTTTGTTGCCTGTGCATTCAGTGGAACGCTAAGGTCTGTGCATCTGAAATGACATTTTGGCTGCATACCACTGCACATCCTTTGATTTCTACGGGAGTAATTTTTTTATTCTGGAACATGCCTATACTGTGAAGGTCTTGGCAGACTGATAAATTGGAGGGTCAGTTAGGGTGAGTGTCTATCTTGTTCTGTGGCAGCATGAAGCAGAGCCCCTAGCAATTACAGGAGGGACAGAAACCTCACCAGCACCAGCAGCATACATGAAAAACACTGTAAAACGTGCAGTTCTTGCTGAACAAGGGGGAGTGTTTCCTTACAAATCCAGCTTTATTTCAGATTATATTGCTTCCTCTCTCTGTAACATTCTTCTCCCTTTCTACAGCACAGTAGCTGCCAGCATCAACGCCTTAGCAACTGTTACCTTTGAAGACTTGGTCAAGAAAGGGTTCCCAAACCTCTCGGACAACATGAGCACGTGGATCAGCAAAGGCTTATGTAGGTACCCCAGACGGGATCCATTTCTTTAACAGCAGCTGCTGTTACTGCAGGAGAAGACAGGGCAGAATTTTACACACCCCGAGCCTTGAGAGTGTCAGACTGACTCCCAGAGCAGTTCTGTGAGTAGCCAAGGGCACTGTCTAGAGAACTCCTTCAGAAGCACACTTGTCCTCTGGAAACCTCCACAGGAGCATAACCTTTCACAACCTGATAACAGGTTATCTTCTCAGGATGAACGTCAGCCTGATGCTTCGGTAACATGAAGCACGTGCACTAGTGGGTACAGAAACACACACAGGCTAACATCAGCCACCACTACTCAAAACCCACGGAAAAGTTTTGTCTAGTGAAAATACTGGGGAACGCTCTGGGATCATCTTTACAACACAGAAAGAGTATCAGTGAAGTTATTACCACATGACTCTACAGTAATATTACCAAATATTATTATTTTATAGCAGTCCAGCAAGACACTTCTATTCTAACTTAGAGTATTGCCTTAGCAAGTTGTTCAACTTTTCAGAGAAAAATACAAATGTACAAAAGACAAATGACAAACGGATCAACACAACAAGTGTTCAAAGTGGTTTGAATTTTTCAGATACTTTTTACAAATATTGCAGTAATATCATAACCCTTTTATAAGTACCATAATAACATCATAACCATTTATTTATGCTTGTAAAGATCGGGGAACACCCAAACCAATACTTTTTCTGTCTCTATAACTGTCCCCAGCTATCTCTGTTCCTGCTGTTCCACTTACTTCTAAGTTTTTGCACGCAGGACCTAGAAAGATAATTTTAGCTCTGAAACCAAGGTGTGCTAGCACACACCGTGAGTACTGAATGGCTTTACTCAAGCCTGCTCCACACGGAGTTTTGCCTACCACAAAGTTAAAACTGGTGTCAGGGAAGAAAGCCATGTTCACCATTGCTCGATTCATTCATTAAGTTACTTTAAAAGTGTTACTTAAAGGCAACAGAAATATTTCTACGTAAGGTATAACTTCTACATTAATTCAATTGCTAAGTTCTGCTTCGTAAGAGAAGCCAACCAACCAAAACGCTGACAAGGCTTCACGCAAGACACCCCTGGGTGCTTAATGGTCCGCTTTAAACCTCAAAGCCCAAAGTGCAAATTCCTCCGTGCTTCCTGGTCGCTTCGGACATCCGATAAACCAGAAATCAACCAGCCCTGACCGCCTCGCTGCCCGATCTTTTCCAGGTATCCTCTATGGCGTCCTGTGCACTTCGATGGCTGCAGCAGCATCGCTGCTGGGAGGAGTTGTGCAGGTATCTCTGGCTTCAGAAAGGCAATGAGCTGACCGTGAATGAACAGAATCACAATGAACTGACCAAAGATGCTGACAGCCCTGGGGAGGGCTAAATTAACTGAACAATTTCTGCAGACATGCTGCTGAGAGGAATCCCCCAACTCCTTCACTGTTTACTCACTGCTGGGAAATGACCCAGAGTATGATTGTCTCTTTAATGTCCACTGAAATCACTGTTGCCTCCTTCTCCCTCACCATTTCCCACTGAAAATGACAGACTGAAACCCAACCGCGCACACTCCCTGCAGCTGCTGCACTAAGCTCCTGTCTCTCCTCTGCATCCGCAGGCTTCCCTCGCCATCCACGGGATGTGTGGGGGACCCATGCTGGGATTATTTACCCTGGGAGTTGTGTTTCCTTGTGCTAACTGGAAGGTAAGAAAAAATAAAATCCTTAAATAGATAGATGAACATCTCTTGGTGGTGTTTGGTTAAAACTCTATCCTGAAAATTGTTTGGGTTCTTCATGTCAGTCTCTGGGCTGTTTCTCAGGTTTAGAGCCTGAGGAGTCCAAGAGCTGTTTAGAGGTCCCTTTTCACTGCCTGAATTTATCTCATTTGAATTTAATGCTACCCAACCATGGAATAATCAGTGTTTAGATCCCCAATAGCTTGGGTTTTTTTAATTGTTTTAGAGTTTCTTCTCGTTTCATTAAAAAGAAAAAATATTTAATTACTTGACCCAGACTATAATATTCACCTCGGGATGCACAGAATGATTTCAATTGCTCTGCCTTTGCTAACTCAGGCAAAACACAGTGTAAGCTCAGTTCATACTGCCCCAGGAGTGGTCCCACCACGCTTACCCAGGAGTAAAACTGAAATCTGGATCGCTGTTCTGATCATCACAGTTTTGCTTCAACTCTTATTACTACAGTGCAGTAAATCACCATGTTTTACACCCTGGTTGAGAGAGCACAGACCCAATTTTTACTGACAGAGGTTGTAACTGCTCATCACCCACTCCGGCCTAAACCGTGTTCACAGAAAAGTGCTTCCCCTGCATCACCTTTAACAGTATCTCTCTGTACCTGCCAAGGGCGCTGTTGGAGGCCTCTTCGCGGGGATCACCTTAGCCTTCTGGGCTGGTACCGGCTCCTTCATTTACCCTGCACCACCCACCAAGTCCCTTCCTCTGCCACTGTCGACTCTCAACTGCACGCTGGCTAACAGCACCGAGGCGCTGATGACGGTGGTTCCCACGGCAGCTCCAGACAGGTACTGTCCCCGTCCTTGCCTTTACCCCGCACTTCGACACGGCGCACAGACCAACCCTGCAGCGCGTCTGGGGTGCAGCCAGCGACCGCCGAGCGGGCTGGGAGCACAGCGCACTGCCAGACCGCACCGCGAGTGCCAAGCGAGCTGCCTTTTGATGGCGCAGCCCGGAGACAACATAAACGCATCTGCTGGTCATCTCTAGCGGCTTTGGTCTCCTTTTCACAGGCCTTTGCTGGCAGATACCTGGTACTCCCTGTCCTACCTGTACTTCAGTGCCATCGGCTGCCTGGGCTGTGCCATCGCAGGGCTCCTGATCAGCTTCGTAACAGGTTAGTGTTCAATACGTGAATATTTACAAATAAACGCTTTTGCACGAGAGCCTGACTCAGCTGGTACCAGGCTTTCGGAAAGTGCAGCAAGTGGTTTCTGAGACC
>NW_010427294.1:0-343 GCF_000710305.1 Buceros rhinoceros silvestris | reverse complement strand
TTGACAAATAAACTCTTTTGCACGAGAGCCTGACTCAGCGGGTACCAGGCTTTCGGAAAATGCAGCAAGTGGTTTCTGAGACCCAGGCTCAGGGGAGGGCAGCAGGCTCCGGTCCCGCTCCCCCTCGCCTCCTGCTCTGAGGCTCCCACCACGCTTCCGCAGACTCCGGTATCGTTATTTTCTCCTTTCAGGACCCACTAAAGGAGAAGACATCCCACCGGTGTTGATTAAGCCAGTCTGCAACCTGTTCCTCTTCTGGTCCGAAAGGCTCCAGGCCGTGCTGTGGTGCACCGTGCGGCACGACAGCCCGGAGGTGAGTCCCCGAGCGGGGCGGCTCAGCCCC
>NW_010427293.1:53737-74101 GCF_000710305.1 Buceros rhinoceros silvestris | reverse complement strand
CCGGTCGTTTTTAAAACAAACCGAAAAAATTATAAAAAATTGGAGTTGATGAACAGCTCCCCCGCCGAAATGCGTATGAAAAGCTTTAGGAACAGTTTCTGTGTGATCCCCTCGCTTAGCTAAGCAGTCTTGTAAAATAAATTGGAGGGTTGCTTAGCGATTCGGGAGGGTGACTGGGAAAAGGGGTGATCAGGTACGATGGTTTTTAATTGTCAGCTGAAGGAAAAGCAGCTGAACTTATTTTAGCATGAAGTTGTTGACTTCATGCTGAACCAGTTATGTGCAAATGTAAATCTGTGAAAGACAACGTTCAGGAATCTTCTGCCTGCAGTTTGTGTGCCGCCTCCTGCAGATGAAAAATCGGTGAAGGCTGTCACAAGTACCCATTCACTGGGTGTTTTTTCGTGGTGGTTGGATACTCCCTCTGACTGACAGTGGCTTTAGGTTATGTTCAGTGAAAGAAATGCTTCCATGTGGAGAAATACCTATGACCTGTGTTTATACTGGGACCAAAAAAATGTCAGCTTGTGTGAGCGTGCAGACTCAGCTCCCAGGAAAGTTAGATGAGCCACTGCTGTATGTCTTGGCTGCAGGTTAGACCGTACCTCCTCCTGCAGGATTCTTTTGTGGTGGTAGCTTTTCAGTGCTAAGTGATAACTTCTTTTCTGACTAGAACTTTCACTGAGATATCAAAGTAATGCCATTGTAAAGTATTTCTCCGTTTTATAATTCTGTCTATATATGTTTTAAAGTTCTTGCTTGCTGAAACATTAGGAAATCGAGTAAGGTATATTTTTCTGTAGTATTTAACACCTTTCACTGGATACCTTCTAGATTGGTAGTGGTTGCGTCTTGTAACATCTTCAGCCAGTGACTTGTGAACACGAGCATTGTTTTGTCCTGGTTTCAGATGCCTGCCTTCATTTATTTATTTCTAAGCTGACACGTGAATAACAAAACTCGATAAATAGATACTTCACTTAGGAGAGCAGGTTTCCAACAGCCATCACTTTAGAGGTCAATTCCTGCCTTGTCTGTGGTGAAACCTGAATTGCAATGCAGGAACATCACCTGGGCTGCGTTTGCTGCTGTGGAGGAGTTAAGTTGCTCCTTAGTCATTCTGAAATTGAAGCACACGTGCCCAGAACTGAGTGCTGATAATAACGCACGGCACTGCTGTCGCTTTACCCGCAAGGACAAGCGATTAGTCCCAGTTAAAATGGTGCTTCAGATGTGTGCTCAGTGGGACAGACAGGCGTGTGTTTGTATATGGATAAAAACTTGATTGTTTATCTTCTGCAGAAATAAAGGATCAGATTTGTCGCCTTTGTAAGCTAAAATACAATAGATTTTTGCGCTCTTTTTGCGTGGAGAGGTCTAAACATGCACGATAGAACTCTCTCTAACTGGCTGGCAGCATAGTGGTACTTGCATTGCCTTCTTCCATGGGTCAGGCTCATACTTCTTGTGCTTTAATGTCTTTAGTTCCAGCAGCTCAGTGCTGCTGTGGTGGTGCTTTTAATACTGTCTTAAAATACCCATTAAGACAACAAATAGTTATAAAATACAGTGGCTACGTATTCAAAACCTCATTTCAAACACAAAGTCAGCGAAGGCAAACCTGCCTCAGAGGAGGATCAGGAGAGAGGTTTCTGCTCAGAACTGCAGTGTGACATACATACATTTTTAGCTTTAATTTATTGCCAGACGATTCACTTAACCTGTCTAGACCAGAGGGGGGTATGTATGAGCGACGTTCTGCTTTCGGTAACTCGGTGCTCTAGCTGCTGAAATAAGCTAGTTAATTGCAAATGTGCTCTCTGTAATTAGAATGGCATTTAGTCACCATTTAAGTAGTTTAGTTAAGTCTCATTTAAATTAGTTATTCAAATTTGGGGTAGTGTTAAACTGTAGGCGGTCACAAACAATTCCCTAGGCGGGTTTGAGCATCTTCAACCGGTCTTTATGGAATAGATGTCTTCCAGAGGCGGGGATGGTGGCACAGGTGAGGGAAAGTCGTTTCTCAGCTGTGAGGGCCAGGAACTGGGTTTGCAGAAACCAGTGACTTCCTGCTCACTAGAGGGAGGTTCACCTGCGTCAGGGATGACTCAGGCTGGACTTTTTTACCAGCCCTGGTTTGATGGGTGCATTGTGACAGCTCTGTGTTGTCATCAGGTAGTCCTTTTCTATTTGTATGTATTTTTTCTGTAGGAAAGAATCCAATCAATATTTACTGACAGGACTCCTGGTTTTGCCTCCTGCTGTAGTTTAATGCGGCAGCCCTGTAAAACCAGGCGTTTGCCGCTTTTTGCACGAGCGTGGCTGTGAAGCTACCATAAGTTATGACATTCTTTGTGCTACGTTAAAAAGAAATTAAAAGTAACTAGCAGGCTCATAAGCCTTCAGAAGACAGCACGCATCTACTTTCCTTCTGACAGAGCTAGAGGTCTTTTAAACCCGCACCTGACCAAACCTTCTGCTGATGTACACCCTGGGCTTCCTTCCTGCAAAAGCCACTTAATCTTCTGCTTTTTGTGCATCGGTGCTCTTCCACGCTTCTAAACGTGCCTCACAGAATCCCACCAGTCATGCTGCCAGCTCCAGTGCCTGGACTGGTGGTGGTGTCACACAGAGCGGTGTGCTGCCCTGCTTAAACCCTTCTTATGGGGAATCTGTTCATCGGTGGCTCTCGCTCCCTATCTTATTTTCACATGGCTCTTTGTGTGGCCATTTTCATGCCAGATTTCTGTCATTTAACGCCGTGATAGTTCAGAATGCATTTGCAAATAATTTTGGAGGCAGTATTACAGAACAATAACGCTATGGGTGTTACATTCAGAAGCACTTAAGCAGCTAAAACAGAACTCAATGATTTCTTAGTAGTTTAGAAGATTTAGGAATTTTTTTGTTAACTTTGAAAATCACATCTCAACCTGTAGGTTTTTCAATGGCTTTTTTTTCCCCCCGTGTTTGACACTTAATGGTTCTGTGCTTTTGCTTGGTTGTCTTTTTTTTTAACCTGAATAGTAAAGATGTGAGGACTTACAAGCAGTGGGAAGACAGATTAAAATGTTAGGGAGATTTCTTCCTCCTTTGACCCGCTGTGGCTTTAGAGGGATCAGTATTAAGATACAGCACCTAGTTTTGACATCAGCACTTTTAAAACAGAGCTTTTTAAGTGGAAAGATTGCATCATACTCACAGAAGAGATGAGACCTGAAGAAAGAAAGAAAAAAAAATTTACTTTAGATTTGCCTTTCATTTGACCATGAAAAAAACCAAGGGGTGACAGTGGTCTTAGAAGCATGCTCTGAAAGGAGCCTTTTCCAGTGCTTTGGGGCAAAGCGTGACAGGAACAATGACCAGAAAGAGAGTGGTGAGCTATAAAGGAGCAGTTTATCAAATTCCAATCAAAATAGTCTTATTATATGTAGAAATGATGTTGTTACAAAGAACCCTTTCAGAAAAGAGCTGAAGTCAATGATGGCAGAATTTCTGGGGTGACATTTGTCCGCAAAAGCAGCGTAGGCCATCACAGTTGATGCAGAGAACCACGTAAGATGGCACGAATTGTGGTACTGCTGTCAGTGGTTGTCACTGTATTATCGGCAGGCAGATTATTATTACTGTCTTGATTGTGTGTTTTCTTCTTCTCCGTTGTGTAACCTCTAGTGTTCATACACTGGTAGGATTAGGTGAGCTTGCTACTGTACCTTATGGTAGAGTAGTTTTCAGCTGGATATGTGAGCTAATCTGGCTTGTTCCCTAGCTGTGAGGTTACCAGACTGACTCAAGGGAAGCCTGAGCTCACCCCTGACCGTACAGGGGCTGGGTGAATCTGTTGGCCAGCTCTTGAAAGGAGGCACCTCTGCTGCTCTCCCCACCCTTGCAGCAGTGCCGCTTTGACCCGGCAGGGAGGCAGTTCATGGACCTCAACTCAGAGGAACTGCCGGTTTTTTCTTCCTCAAGATTATTTTTCTTTCTATCAGTTGAGCTCCCTGAACCTTTCAAGTCATGGGATGGCAGAAGTCTTGGCATGAAAAAGAAATGCAAGTGTGCGCTGGGCAAGAGGTGGAACTTCAGCCGGCCGTTTCAGCAGTAGGCAGGTATGCACAATCCTGGTCTAGTGCCTGTTTTGGACTGGTGTAACACAGCGCTGCCACAGAGAGAAGCTAGCTTGATTTTCTGTTCCACCCCCAACGCTGAATCTGAACCTAGGCTGAAAGTTGTGGTAATGTGCCCAAGGCAGCAGAGATATGTAGTAGCTGATCTAGTTGAACGATGTGTTTATTTCCACTCTACCAAGGGTTGAGATAAGGAAGGAGGGAAACCCTGTCCCCTTGGAGGAATTCATGCCAGTGGTTAAGAAGGTAGTAGTCTCCCCTCGGTGCTGAGCTGGTGACTTAGCTGAGGATAAACACAGGTGGGCAAAGTTTAATGGCGCTTGTTTCAGCTGCGCTCAGTCAGTCCTGGAGCACTGGATGGGTGAGGTGACTTGCTTTTTATTACCTGTTGTTGCATCATTACCTGCAATATTCATGGTAATACTAATATTAGCATTAGGAATTTCTTGAGTGAAAAATCAAAGTCCTCACTAATGGTGGCTGCAGAAGTCTGGCAGTGCGGAGAGTCTTGTAGTCCTGACCATATCCTAACTGGGATGATACCTTAAGTAAGTTGAGATACCAGTTTTAGCTGACTTCCTGTCAAAAACAAAGCAGTTGTGAGGTGTCAAAAGATGTTGCTGGAGAAATGTAATTCTTTAGAAGCTTTATGACAGCAGAGGTTTTTTCTGGCTGTGCAATCTTGGCAATACTCACAGCAGCTTTTTAAAACAAGCATGCAAAACTCAGAGTATAAGACTGAAAATCTGAGTTCCAGATGCTGGCTTAAATGTAATTGAACGCTTTCAAGTTTGGGACGGTGAAAATTTCCAAAGCAGAATGAGTTCAAGAAACCCGTCTTAATTCTCTCCCCTGCTTCTGGGAACAAACACTTCCTAATTGTAGTTAGTAAAGGTATACTAATCAACCAAGAGATTCAAGATTAAATGGGTTTCCTCTTGGGAGGCTTTGCCAGATGGTGCGAAATCAAGGTCTGCATAATCTCCTGATGATGGGTGAAGGGGAGCCATCCTGTTGCTGCCTTCTGTGTTCTTTATTTTTTTAGCACTTAGTTGAGGGAGAACTTACAGAGGCGAATAGTCTGCAGCCTGATGCAGTATCAGCTACTAAAGCTCCTGGTCGTCTCCTACACTGTTCAGCTGTGCCAAGTATTGACCTTCAGAGCTCTTACTTGCAATTCTGTCAGCATCTGCAAACCTGGACGTTTTCAGAGCAGTGGAAGGAACCTGCAGTTCGTAAGTGTCTATGAGGAACAAGACCTTAAAGAGACTGGGGCAAAACCTAGAGGATATGGTTGTTCAGTCCCTTTTCAGAAGTTGTAAGTTGTGGTTTGTGGATAAAAGGAATCTCCTTTTTAACTGGTTAAAGGAAAATGTCTTAATGTTACAACTTCAAAACAATACTGAGGAGCGGATGCTTGGAAGGAGGAAAAGGTAGGGATAATGAGCCCTCGTCCTGTAAAACTTTGGCAAGGAAGGCTGGGAATTTCAGTAGGGAGTTTCTCATTACCTAACTATCAATTTAATTTTTGAGCTGGTTGATGTTTCTTCCTTTTCAGGTTTATAACAAGGCCTCTGTAAAAGCTCTTTAAGATTTGTGCTGTTCTGAATCCTTAAACAGTTGAAATTTTTAGCAGGTGAGTTCAGAATTGTATCAGTACTCTGCACTTTATGCAGACCAAGGTATTTCAATGTTATTACCTTAGTAATGAAGGGACACTGACATCTTGGTGGTCCAAACACATACAAGAGTTGGTTTTGGAGAAGAGGTTGAAGGTGATTAAGACACAGCTTCTCCAAAGATACATTCAATGGGTGCCTTCTAACCTGCTCAGGGAATGAATTTCACTTGGTTCTATCTGCAGGGCATCCAGTATCCCCATAGGCAGAGGTGACTCCTTTTGGTATGTTCAATTCTTGGTCACTGTGGGTAGCAACAACGATCTTGAGTTTCCTGTTCTTTTGAATTATGTTTCTTGGATGTGAGTCTTGGCCATCAGGTCCTCTGGAGCGGCAGCCAGGTGTGGAGAGGGTTTAACTCCCACTCTGAAATTCAGCAGGGTTAATCATGCAGGATAGCTGCTCTGCTGCTGTACGTGCGGGACCACGTAACGCACGCTATTCACAGCCAGCCTTGCTGCCGGTGCCAAAACCAAAAGTGCTTGGGAAGTTGAGAACTGGAATAAATGAAAGAAAAACTTCAGGTTTCTAACTGCCAACTTCCACTCATCTGTAGTGTTAATTATGCCAATTATATATTGTAATAGTCTTAATATTAAACCTGGATGATATATTTTATTATCAGTACGGCCCATTCTTTTGTGTCAGCTGCCACTGCAACCTGCAGGGAAACAATCTCAAGTTTTACTTCCTATCTTCCTGACACAGTAATTAAAACGGGAGCTATCTTTCTGTGGTATCTCTCTAGCTTAAAAATAAAGACAAGTTAAAAAAAAAAAAAAAATGCAGCCAGCCAGCTGTGTTTCAAAACATCTAAGTTTAACACATGGAGAGGTTTTTGTTATTTGGGATAGGTCTTTTAAAATTTTTTTTTTTAAATCTTCCTGGTCTCATTGGAGTTCTTCGTATTATAAGTACAGAATTCCTTAGGCAGTGGAAAGAGGTTAAAAAGTAAAATCCTCTAGGTGTTAGTTATTAATAATATCCTTAAGGACTTCTCCTGGTAATGTTTGATGAACCTTGTAGTAGGAGTATTGAAACACAAGAATAAACGTGATTTCAGACTATCATCCTGAAAATTCTGTTTCTAATTAAAAGTCTGACTTCTGTATTTTAGCATCATTAAAACAGGCTGTCGTGGCGGGACATAAGTGCTGTGGGAAAACACCTAACACAAAAAAATACAGTGACTTAACTTTGAACTACCACCATGCTTTTTTCAATAGAAGTGTGTTTAAATGGTTGGTTGGTAACAGCTTGTTAATGATGGGAGGGTCTCAAGATACACTTTAATTTTTCCAGAGAAATTGATTGTGTGAGGCAGAAGGATCGGTGCTTTATGAAGTGCTTGGGTTTCACTGTTCTGGGGTGCTAGTTTGTCACAGCACAAAAAAATCAATAAACCCTAGGACAAAGGACGGGGGCTAAAGCTCAAGATGTCTGGCTTGGTGAAACCTATGGGGCTTCTGAAGGCCTCTAAGTCAGAGCTTGAGGTGTTCACCATAGAAACTAGTGTGAGAAAATGAGAATATACAGAAAAGCAGATGGCTTCCATATGGGAACAAGTCTCACCCACCATACAGAGAGGTCTGGTAAAAGCCCTTCAGCCCAGTTACTTTCAAGGAGAACCCCTCACGGTAACAGAAGCCGCAGAGATGGAGTGCTGTAGTTTCTCTCATGACTTTAAGGTGAACACACTTCACTTGGAGCGTGTGGAACATACTTGAGTGTTTCTGCCTGAGTGACTCACCTCTCATTGGCATTTCTGCACCTACATGTTCAAGGAACCTTCCTAGATCTGATAGTAGCCCTTCAGGCTAGAAATGGAACAGCACAGTTTCTCCTGTTGCCATCCTCATGGCTGCTGGAAGAGGGGACTAAGCTCCCCAGTAGTACATGCCACTGCTGGCATATTCAAGGTGTAGAACACCCGAGTCCCTCGGTTAAATATTGCCATTTGGATTGCAGGAATCTACTCTTGCCAAAAAACTCACCCCCGTGCTTGGGTAGATGTGAGTCGCTGTGGCTGCTGCTTCACCCAGAGATTTGAGGTGGGAGAGGGAGGGAATTGGTTTGGGTTTGGATTTGGATTGGTTTTTTGTTCTTGTGTTTGTTTTAAATAAGTCTAAACCTATAAAGCATGTTTTATCAGCACCTGCTGAGTCTTCCTGTTAACTGACCGAGCTGTATGCAAATTTTGGAGGAAAATGCAGTGTTAAGGTGAACTTGAAGGAACTGAAAAGTGTTCAGCAGTAACTTAGATTAAAAGGAAGTGGCAAAAGAACTTTAAATGATGGCATTACAGCATGACACTTTAATGTGTTTCTTAACACTTACTATGCTTTGTGGCATCTTTCTAATGTGTTCCAGTGCTAAGAAGACCCTCGAAATGGTCTCCTGGTTGGCATTAACCTATGTTGTGGAGAATTTGTTTCCTTAAAACCAGCTCTTTCCAAATTCACAGTTCGGTTGACCTCATAGGAGATGAAAGTAGTGTGAGGTAGAACTGCCTGAAAGCTCCCACCATGGTTTTCCTATTCTTTTTAATAAAATCTCTTATTTACATCTCTTTGGGAAACTTCCACAAACTAAACAGACAAAAGACGTGTTAAATATGAAGGGGAATACAGATAATTATTATTATTTTATTCAGAGTTGGGTTTGGGGTTGTTTGTTTGTTTGTTTTTTTTTTTTCCCCACTTTCCCTTGGAGTTTTGATTCCAGGAATCTTTCTTAGCTTTTTTCAAAATATTTTTCCTTTGCATCTTTCATCTTCAGCCCTGGACTCAGTGTTTGTATTGGAATAAACGTTCAACCATAGCAAAACTGAGCAGGAGGAGTCAGGAAGGAAGGTTAAAAGTGGTGATAGACACAAGTGATGTGTGGTTGATGCTGGATCTGACACTAGTTCCCCGGCTGCCTTTTTGGTGACCCCTTTCTGTAAGCTTTCCTGTCTCCTGAGCCGTTTCTTGCTCTAGTCGTTTTGACCCCTACTTTATGGAGGGAAAGGTAATCGGTGACTTTACTGTCAAATTTGATTTCAAGCTGGTCGTTTCAGTTAGATGCAAGTTGCTCTGTGATGGTGGTTCACATGCTGCTTTCTGCAGGCAAACCAAGGCTTTTGTTTTTCAAGCCAGAATGAAGGGGAAAGTGCACAAAAAGAACAAGAAACTTGACAGTTGTATTCCTGTGCTTTTAAATTGTATTTACAACACACAAAAAAGGTTCACCTTTTCTCCAAGGAATTAGTTGTCCAGCTAATTCTAGTGGAGGATGAACTTTTAGCTGCCTGTAGCTCCACAGATGGACCGTGCTGTCTGCTCTTCCTGAGCTTTGCAGTGCTGGATCCGTCTTGCAGAATGCTTTTTCTCTTAGACCTCACACATGTTTCAGCACCATCTTTTAATAAACCAGATGATAGTGTCTGGCACAGGAAAAGAGAGTCTAAAGCTCACTATTCACCTGTACTCACTCGCTATGCCCCCTGAGATTTTGAGAAACAGTTGAGTTGAAAGTGCATTCACTGGATCAGTGATTGAAGTTATTGATTTACGACTTAATCAGCTTGCTCCTAGAGATCAAAAGAGATCCTCAGTTCTAAATCGTGGTTATGCATTGAAAGAATTTTCTTGTTTTGGATCCTTTATGAGAATAGTTCCTCCCCGACAGGGAGGAACTATAAGTACACAGTGTTTTATAGACGGGCTTTCTCTGTAAAACTAGAAACTCTATTAAACTGATCTAACTCATAGCATGATGGTAGGAAACGGAATAGAAATACTGTGGCTGAAGAATATGCAGAAATGAGCGAAGAGTTCTAAAAAGATGGTTTTAGCTTTATTGAAATCAGTATTAGAGCAGGTCCAGGTTGTTAGGTTTTGGCAGCTCTAATGTCTTTTCAAAGTGAACTGTGTATAAAGGAAACTTGCCCTGGGTCTAGATATCTTACGAGAACAAATTGATTCCCTAGTGAATGTAAACGTAGAAAAAATATTATGTTCAGAACATGCTCCCTGTTCCAAGTCTGTGAAATAAGTTAAAAATGACGACTCTTTATTTTCATTGTTGCTGACAGGTAACATTGCTATCACATGCCTAATGCAATGGCTGTCGGTGCCCTTTCTAAGGCTGTTTTGTGTTGCTTCTAGTTGTGGCCAGATTTCAGCAATTCTTGGGGTTCCTGTGACGCTTCTGGAGACTTTTTAAAATAGTGGTTTCTAGAAGGTCACTGTGGGGGGGAAAAAAAAGGTATTGGATTTCTTTCTCTTAGAATAAGTTTGCTTGAGAAACTCCAATATCAGCTTTGACTGGGAAGGACAGTGACTCCCCCAATGTCAAACTGCTTTTCTGTTCTTTTTTTATTTGCTGCTAATTTGTCTAGGTCATAAATCCTTGAGGAGTTTTCATAACATCAGGTAAGAGGCTGCTGGTTACTACGAGTGCACAGCAGCTGCACCTCCCCATGTAGAGTGTGAGTTGAGCTCTCAGGTTGTGTAGAGAAGAGGTAAAACATGGCTTCAGCTCTCCTTGGACTTGCATCTCCTCTTGGCGAGAGGGATATGATGTGCTGTTTTGTCAGGCAGTGGACCTTATGCCAGAGACTGTTCTCTTTTGGCCCAGACGGTAGTATCTGATGGATGACTTTAGATTTATCATTCCTGAGCACAGCAAAGAGATGTAAATGATGGTGTCTTGGCAATAACAAAGATAATTGACAGCCTTGATAGGTAACAAGGAAAAGAGGATTTTCTCATTGGTGACGTTTGTCCTTAAAGCTCCTTGGGAAGCCGCTGACGGTGCCTCCTTTCCCTCTTCTCACTCATTTGCATAGTTACAGCAGCTTGCTGCTGGTCATTAATCCATCGATTCAGATGATGGATCTAAAACCACCGCCTCTGCAGCTGGTTTATGTGGGCTTTGACATTTCGCTTGGGGGAGACCTACATTAAAGTACCACTGAGTGCACAGAGCGGGTGCATCAGAAGTCAGCTAAGGCCAAATTTATAATGGTGTGTGTGGCTTGCCTTCTACAGGGACTGAAGTGTTAGAAGGCTTGATAGAAAATGGTAGCTCAAGTGTGGTGTAGGTAAATGTAAAGTGATATACACACAAGCAGCTTTCGTGCTGTATGCCCAGTGATAAAGCTGTGAACATCTGTTAAAGCTCAGGAGCGAGGTCTCAGCCCTGCGTACAGTTCACAGCATCATGAGCTCAGTACTCAGAAGGTGTCAAAAGGGCAAAGTACATGCTGGAGATGGGTAAGGAAGGAGCGGAGAACATGGTCAAACTGTAGACCTGTGACTGTTTTGCCTCTACTGTACATAACTCTGGCCCTGGCCTCTCCAGAGAGTGCAGAGCTAGAGGAGTGTTCTGGAAGAGCAGCAGAGGTGATCAGAGGCACCAAATGTCTTCTCAGCGAAGGACGCTGGATTATTAAGGCAGTTTTCCAACACAGGCAGTACTGTGCAGCAATTAAGCTAATATGTGGTGATCTTGAAATGATCAAGTCCTCCCTCTCACAACTGGCAGATAATCAGAGGGGGTCCTTGGTGCAGGGGCTTTTGTGGATGCTCTTGTTTACATGATGCTAGAAAAGTGTAGAAGTGCATGGAAGAGAAATCAATCAAAAGCTATTTAAATGGAAAAACATCCCTCTGAAATACTTGAGAGGTAGATTTTTGGTGGCTGCGGAGGTGTTTAGAGAAATACTGCTGCCTATTTACTCAGTTGCATTCACTACCTTAGATGTGTGCGTTTGACCGCTGCTGAAGGTAGGAACTTTGGTCTGACCCATGTGGCCGTTCTTGCCTGCGGATGGTTTTATAATCACACTGTTTAATAATGCTGCTTTCTTCTGGAGAACCAGCCCCTCCTGTGCACTGGTGAGCTGATGTAGAAGTCGCCTGTGCTTGACAACACTTTCTTGTTTCAAAGCTTAAAATAGTGATGTGCAACGTGATAAATGAGTCATACAGTGCTTCAGGTGGTTGATAGCAGCAGCAGCAACATGCTGAGTAGTTTTGTCTCTGCACACGGATGGAACATCGGGGGGCTGTAAAAGCAGAAGGCTCATATCCCATTAGACAGAAGAAGAGAAGGGATCCCAGTGCCACTTTGAACTGCTGTCTCCATCATATTGAAATATTTTCTAGAAATAGGCTTTGTGCCTCTGGCAGTATGGGGTTGATTAAAAAATACGATGTTACAGTGCAGAAGCATCACTGCTGGCCTAGTCAGTGATGAGATTTTTTTTTTTTCCTCTTTGTATCAGTGTCTTGTAATACTCAAGCACGAGAAGATGTTTGGTGAAAAGCAGTTAGTTAAAGAGCCTTTGTGATGCGGGTTTATAGTTAAAGTTTTTTAAGTGCCCCATTGGAGAACTAGCATAGGTCTCCTGTCGTCCACAGAGAGATGATGCTGAACAGACACGTAGCTTGTGCCCCCTAATTTGTTCTTCAATTTCTGGCTTGTCAACCATGACGGTTCTGCCCAGATTTGCAGCTGTGCTCTACTGCTCGGTGTGGCAAATGAAGTGAATTGACACTGTTCACTGGATGTAGAGAGTGACATAGAAATACAAAATCCTGAGAGACATTTGTGATGATGGCTTTGATCTCTGTACCGTTTCCACTCTAAAATAAAAATGTTGTGCAGTAGTGTGGTGAAATGAGATGACGTGTTCTGGTGAACACCTCTGAAGAGGATAAATACCCTTGAACCCATTACAGGTTCAGATAGCATATGGCAATCAAAGCACATTGAATAATTAGAGTAAAAACTATTCAATAACTACCTGTGTTGATCATTAAACGGCGTGGAGGTCATGCCGTTTATTGTCGTGAAACGAAGCTGTCACATATGAAACAAATTAAATTAAGATTACAAAAAACCACTGTATACTAAGGGTGCTAGAGGGGAAGTACTGTGGGTAGCCTTGATCAAATGTAAGTAACTTTTTCTTTCCTTTTCCTTCCTCCTCACACCGCCCCTGTTTCTGGGTCACTGCCGCTCCTGTGTGGACTCGTTGCTGCACTGGTTCACACTCGTCGTTTTACTGGACTACTTCTGGATATGTCCTGTTGAATACCTGCAACACTGGAAATGATGGAATCGTGTTGTTTACAAAGTAGCTGTAAGTATTGCTTCAGTACAGATGTGTTACACCTATTGTGGGAATAGAGAAAGGATTAGGGTTTTAGTAGGTGAACTGAAACTGAGCTTAGTTGGCAGCTGGTGGAAAATCAGGAAGGGATGAAGGTAAGGGGAAGTTATTACAGGTATCAGACACGAGATCTTACCTGGCACAAAGTGGAAGTCAGCGCTTCAACAAAAAAGTAATAAGTAACTTCTTTTAAAAGCTGTTGCAGGAATTTAAAAAACTTAATTCTTAGTTTGTTTTTGGTCTGTTTAGACGTAGCAAGATAGGAACAAATGCAACAGTTTAAAATCATTGTGTTGAAAGCTTCATATTTAATCAATATGGCTATTCCTGAAACCTGAACCTAGCACTTATCTTCAGATTTTTAAAAGGCTCTTTCCTATGGAATATAAACATTCCCGTTAAATACAGCATTAACAGGCAGGTATGCCAGTTCATATGTCTTTCTGTTAGTATAATTTATATTTCATTATCTAAAATCGTGTGTGCAAATGCCTATACATCCACTTAGCAGAACAAACAACCCAAAGTGCCATCTACTCTTGTTCAGCACTTCCTACTCGGTGCTCTTAAGGGTCGTAGTAGTAAAACTGTCCTAAATGCGGAACTATATATGAAGGGGAAAGGAAGAGAAATAAAAATTTAAGACAAGAATTACATGTCAACCCATTCTTTTAAGTAAAAGAAGTATTACCTAGATGTAAGGAGCGGGTCAGCTGTTTCTGGTGAGCATTACATACATCGAAAGGTATGTAGGCATTAAAAGATGCAGGTGGTTGACAAACAGAACTATCAGGAGTGTCTGACTGTGATTGAATGTTTTACATCTGGTAGGATGAATAGCAGTTGCATATGCTTAATATAGTTATTAAGAACCTGCATTGTTAAGGAGCTTTTTAATATCTTAAAGAACACCCACCTGCATGGCACGTAGTGTCTCTGAAGCATTGGCTGCCGTTTGGGGTTTCACATTGGGGTGGGTTGTATTCCTCACATGCAGCTGTAGTAATAGATTGGAAAAGTAAACCAGTCTTTGGATTTTTAAATTCCTATTTTTTAATCTTTTGAAACCTGTCAGGTGGGACTTGCTGCCCTAAAGGCTCAACTCAAACCCTATCTTTTTTTGAGAGTTTCTTGATGACACAAGGCAAACTTTCTTTCATTTAGAGGAGTAATAACATTTGTTGCATTGTACGTATTTGAGCTGGAAACTGTAACGCTGAGCTTTAGCTGTTCCTCTCTTATCCTGTATAAGTTAATGAGTTCAAAGATACTGCCTTTCTTTAAGCTGGCAGGAGAATTGATGCAGTTCTCTAAATGAGAACTGATGATAAATTACAGTAATATTAACTCTTTTTCAGAGCAGTCCTGCTGAGTTTGGACTTTCAGACTTCCTTAAATTTGATGTAGAATATGTTTTTGTAGTGGTGTAACGGTGCTTGAGACTGCTGGTTTGTTTGCCAAATGGAAAAATCAGTTATGTGACTTAAAGCAGAGGGTCCATTCGTTGACTAGCGCTGTTGGATTGCAAAGAGGCGGGTTCTTCTTGTGTTCAATGCTTTAAAAGGCATAATGTTTGTATATCCTTTCTCCTCTTGAAGAGAATCTTAGAGGGGTATTTAAATGTGTAGGCAGAGCTTCACCTCTGTGGATGTGCTTAACTCTTAAGCTCTGGAATTGAGGTGGTATCAAATCACATCCTCTCAACTTTGGATGGACAGAAAGCCTGAAATCACTGCTCCATGAGAAACAGTGCCTTGTGTGGCTTTAAGGAGACAGTTGTCTCAAAGTATTTTCAGATTCTCTGCAAATGAAGTAAACTCTCTTGTCTCATAAGACAATTCTCAGACTGGCTGTGATATCAAATGCATTTCTAGAATTCTGCTGGAAGGGTGGTTTAAAAGTAAAGAGTTGAATATATTTTAATCTGTTTGTGCTTGTGCACTCTGATGCTTGCACAGTCCTAATGTGGTAATTCAGAATCACAGACTGGTGGGGGCCGACAGGGACCTCTGGGGATCATCCAGTCCAACCCCCTGGTACAGCAGAGTCACCCAGAGCAGGGATTGTGTTACCCAGGTGCACAGGATTGTGTCCGGGCAGCTTAGAATCTCTCCAGAGGAAGAGACTCCACAGTCTGCGCAGCCTGTGCCAGTGCTCCAACACCCTCAAAGTGAAGAAGTTTTTCCTCCTGTTCAGGTGGAAGTGTACTTGCTCAAAATACTGTTAGCATAGCTCATTTTCTGTGCCGGACTTAGGGCTGTCTCAAAGACAGAGTCAAAAAACCTCCATTTTTCTTAGCTATTGTTGCAGTTCATTGCGCTGTCTTCGATGCAGACAAAGGTTATTGAGAGGTTGTGTAGATAGCACCCTTCTACAGAAGTGAAAATGAAGTGAACTTCCAAATAACTAAAAAAAAGTACAAGCAAAGTAACAAATTACAGGCTTTTCTTTTAACTTTTATTTTCTGTCTCTTGCCTTAGCAACAGAAGAACCTTGAAGGATATGTGGGGTTTGCAAATCTTCCGAATCAAGTTTACCGCAAGTCTGTGAAGAGAGGATTTGAATTCACACTCATGGTAGTAGGTAAGTTTCTTTCTTTGTTTTGAGCGGTGATGGTTGGAAATATATTGATGGAGGTCTTAAAATCTGTGGTGATGATGTAAATGTTTTGCGTGATTTCATGAGAAAATATGGATCTTCCTTTCCCAGACTGTTAAATCTAGAGCTTTTTGAAAAGAACATCTTGTCTGATACACAAGTAGATGAGGAGGAGAATAAAGAATGAGAACTGTGTAGTTCATACGGTCTAAGAAAAAGGTTTGTTGTGATCTAGACTAGAATATGATTTGCAAATATGACATAATAGGAATAACTTGGATTTTCATTTGAATAAAAACCTAGTCTTACAGTTGAGTGCATCGTAGCCAACACAGATCCAGAAGTAAAGTTGGAGTCTTTCCTTGCACGTAACCAGGCAGGAGAATCCTGTATATCCTGCACTTCTGTGGCCACAAAACTATGCTACAAAATCAAAGCTTTAATTTAAACAAACCTTTTGAGTTTGTATGGTTGCAGAGAAAACCAAATGTAAACAGTGCGTTCCCTATGGACTGCAGAGAACGGGAGGCTGTAGTTAGGATGGAATAATGCCATGCAGAACGGCTCACTCAGGCTTCAGTGATGACCCAAACTGTCACCTCTCCTGCTAGGACATCCGATTTCCTTTTTGCCTTCTCTTTTGAGTGCTTGTATGAGACTAGACCATTACTCAGGTTGGGTACGTTTGTGTGTAACTGGTACGTATGTACTGGGTATAGTACTCAGTTTTGACATGCTAGTGGTTAAAACAATAACATTAAAAATCTTTTGTAAGAGCCAGCTGTCCCTTTGTTGCTGTCTGCCTTTATCATTTGTAACTCAGCTGGCTTGATAACACATCGATGTTTTGTCATCAGTGCAGCGGGTATCTTGTGCTGGCAGCATGTTACGCAACAGCACTGTTGGTGGAGTTAGAAATCAAGGTCAAATTGGTGAAAACTAATTGCAGATCACTTATAATTTTTTTTTGATTTCAAAGTGAGTTAGAATTTTAAAATTTGAGGGTTGCTTTTTTTCTTTGAAACTTGATTACAGGTTTCTTTGTAATCAAGCATCCGAGTACATTATTCATTACTTGGTACAAAACTGTTTAGTCTTAAATAAAATTTGGGTTTCTGCTATCTGCAAGCAGAAGGGAGGAGGAAGGGAGGGAACTGTCTTCATAAAGTCTTATTGCAGAACAGGGTGTAATTCGTACATCTGAGTTCCATTCTCACAAAAAGCAAATCACTTAAAGCACAAGTAGTAGATGTGGTGATGTATTAGCGTGGAGGAAGTGTGTAAGACTACCCTGGCGTCCTTATGTTTGCCTGTGTGTGCTGTCTAATGCAGTCACACTTAGGAGAACTGCAGAAAAGTGTGGCTGTCGAGGAGAAGTTGGTCCAAAATAAGACTGAAAATGAGATGTTGATCAGAAAATTTTGTTACTATTTTACTTTCAAGATTTCTGTACTTACTACTAAGACAATTCATTTGCATACAAATCTGTGCCATTGACTGGAACTTTTCTGGGCGAGTTGGCAGTAGTTTTCTAAATGAAAAATGCCTCTAGCTTACTCCTTCCCACCCCGAAGTATAGAAATCAGATACTTGAAAGTGTCTAAACAAAGTGATGGCTGATCTTCTAGTCCTCTGACATCTTGGGAGGAGTGGGCGAGAAATGGTTTTGTGATGTGTCTGTAGTAGTATGCTCTGAAAAAACGCGTTTATTTTAAATGTGAAGCTGAAGTGGTTTGCATATTACTGATCAACTTTGTTGGTAAAGGATTGTGCGTGTGCTGCTGCCTTGTGCTATAGGTTGAACATCTACTAGTCTGCTGGCTGTGCTTCATTGTCAGTGAGTTATCTGATTGTTCTGAAATGAAAAATGAGGAAAAACAGTGTGTGACGTTGTGAAACAGGTACAAGGAAGAAAACAAATCCTGTTTGGGATCTGCAATCTCTGTACCCAGCTATCATGAGGTCTCTGCAAGGTTTGAATTGCAGCTAGTGCATTTGTAGAGAAGCCCTTCTCCAGTTGTCCATTTAGCTTGGAATTATCAGTTAGTAAGATGTACATAGTGAGTCATCTGAGTTCTTTGTCTTGAAATGTGTAGTGTAAAAAGGCAGTGGATCAGCGTTTTGGGGGGACTTGCCAATGCAGTTGTACAGCAGTACTGACTGTTGTAGGAACAATTCAGTGTTCAGTTTAACCCTGTAATACGCTTGTCGCTGAGGAAGTAGAGTGCAGCATCCAACAGATCTGACCTTGTATCCACCAAGCTCCTCATCTGAGCTGATCAGAGCTGGCTGGGGGCATTGCTTTGGAAGTGGCTTCATTCCAGCCATGCCCTGTAGCTCTGGGACTCAGTAAAATTACTTAATTTGAGGATTCTAATGCCAGTGAAGTCTTTTCTGTAAATATTGTTGCTAATTTCCAGGTGTTCTGGTGTTTACAGTAAATGTAACTAAAGAGCGAAGTCTTTATGAAGCACACACGTGTAAATATATAAAAAGTTGATGTTAAAGTATCCTTTTTATATTTAATGTTTGAAGAACTGTTGAAAAGTTAACCTGAACAGGAACCAGGATTACTCAAGGGTATTTATGCATCATAAACATTTCAATGTTTGTATCTCATTAACTATTTATGTTTTCTCTAAGTTGTGGTGTTTCTTTTGGTAGCGTTTCTAAACTTTTCTTAAACTGAAGGCAGAGATTGGTTTTCCTTATTAATCAGTTGTCTTGGGATGTTGATTTGCCTTTAAAATCTTCATGAGACAATGGATTTCGTATTAGTCATATTCTAAAAGGCTAATCAGTAGTTTAAATCACGCTGCTTCAGAAATTACTTGGTTTTGTAGAGTAAAACCAAACAAGCGCCTCCTCTGAGGATAAGACATAAAGTAGGCAGAAATAGGCATTAAACTGAGCTTCATTCTTGCTGATTTCAAAAGACGACATTTAAATATGGTTTAAAGCAACTGATTCTACATCTGAAATATTAAAGCTCACCAGTGGGAAAAATGTCAGGTTTGCCTCGGTAGGCTGCTTTTCCCCTAATCTTCTGTAATCTCTTCAAGATAGTTGTTGAAACACTTGAGAACCCGACATAAATATTTGGTCTGTTTGAAATCCAAAGTGTATTCTCTGCATTTCTCTGCTGTGTAGGTTTCTGGGAGGAAAAAACATGCTTAAGAAAAGAAAACTTCCAGAAGTAATACTCCCATGGTTTGTAGCTCACAGTTAGAGAAAACCTTCATGGTGAAATTGCAGTTATGTCTTTTTATTAATATAATTACACTTGCGTAAGTAGTGGGGGTGTGTGTGTTTTTGTCTTTTGTTTTTCTTTCTGTTTTAGGTAGACGTGTGGAACAAACAGTTGCTTTTTGGTGTGTCTTTTTTCTGAACACTGAATCAGGAAATCCCTCTTTTGTTGTTCTTGCATTGAAATTACGCTGGTAACGTGATTCGAACCAACTCCCAAGTTGATGCAAAGTCATAATCTTTAAAAATTCTTTTCTCATATAGGCTTTGTGACTTAAGAATGATTATTTGGGATGGCTTTTCCTAGAGCTATATACTTCAAGGTGTTCAGGCTTCATAAGCCTTATTAGAGGTTGGACTCTTTATTTTGTTTTGCTTTATTTAAAATAATCTGATTTGCAAAGTGCAGAACACTTATAGTCAAGTGACTTTCCAGAGGACTTTTCTACATAGTTCCTATTTCTTGAATTGGTAGCTTTGACTCTGAAAGCTGTTTTGAAACCTCTCCTCTATTAAATTGTCTGTTTTCTTTTCTAATTGTTGCTTTAGCCTTGTAGATCACCTGTAGATTACAACTTCAAGGAAAATGTCATGCAGTAGAGTCATAGTGTTGCATTTGTAATTACATGCACGCTCATGTTTTGGTTTAAACATGGCTCTTTGGCATGGGCACAAAGGAAAGGGCTGTATTTTGCAAGACTTGAAGTTATGTTGAAGAAAAAACCCAGTCTGACTTTAAAAGGCTTTTATTGTTCACTGAAGAAAGCTTCTACTGGTTTAAGACTGTTACCTTAATACTGATATCTTCTGGTAATATCTTCAAGGAGAGAGGAGTCACTCACCCCATTGACTACAGAACGATGGATTACTCAGTCTGGAAAATCTCTTCCAAAGCTGTTGACATTGTCCTGGGCACTACGAGGATCCAGTACATCCAAAGCACTTAATCTGTTGAAGTCAATGGGGAAACACCGCTTATGGGGTAGCAAACCTGCCCACTGGGTGGAACAACCACCTTGCAGCCATGGCTAAACCTGGTAGAACCACTTCAGCATCAATGCCTTGCAGCTCTACACCCATAACAGGGCTGTGTGTGGCCACCACCTTGGATACATGGAAGAAGAATTTGAGCTTGTTGGAGGTGTTGTAGCCAAGCTGGTAAACCTGTACAGTCAAGGCAAAATCGAGCCCAAAATAGACTCTATATGACCCTTTGAACAGGTGGCAGATGCCATGAGGCAGATGCAAGAGAAGAAGAATGTTGGAAAGGTCATGTGGGTTCCTGAGGCACCCAAAGAGGAATCCAAAAAAAGAGGAGACCTAAGGAGAAGAGATGGGTGCAGAGTGTGAATTAATTTATTGAAAAGAACTACTAAAGCCTTTATATTTCCAGAATGTGTCCTGCCTTCTTTTCCACTGTAACTTCACTCCTTCAGAACACCTCAGTTCCTCTCATTCTCTCATCCTCTGGAAACTGTCCCGTGTTCCATGCTGCGACCTTGGCTGCACCCCACTTGCGTGACGGCTGACTGCCCGTCCGGTACTGCTGTGCCAG
>NW_010427293.1:0-53560 GCF_000710305.1 Buceros rhinoceros silvestris | reverse complement strand
TCTTTCCATGAAGAAAAGGAGTAGTCTGGTTTCAACTGTTGTGTAACACATATGGCTCCCTTAGGAAACAAGATTTAAAAAAAAATTCTTTTTAAGTTGCAGGTATTCTGTTGTCAGGATCATGAATTGTCAGTCAAGTAGAGAAATAAGAAGGGTTCTTTGAAGAATTTTTTGACCTTAAAAAAAACCCAAAAAACAGAAAACAAACCACAATTTGCTGCCTTTCATGTACTGGTTCTGTGGTTATGTGTTCCAGCGATGATGCCTACAGAGTATTAAAACTGATAGTTTAATACTTAGATGTACCTGACGGGGATCCCAAATCAAAGTATGTTGAATTCAGGAGAACTGGCAGAGATAAAAATGAAAGAAATAGAAAACCGGTGGAACTCAGAATGGAGCCAGGGTATGCCAAGAGATGACACGTTCCTCTGGAGTCATCTCTGTTGATGGAGTAATGCCTACACCAATAGTGCATCGCTGCTTTTTGTGGGAAGAGGTTGATAAAGGTTTTTTGAGAGGGCCGAATAGGTGAACTCTGGAGATCTTTCTATGGAAAAGAAGTGACTCTGTCTTCATGACATTAAAGGTCAAGTAATGTAGCAGTCAGTTGGTTGACCAGCCCACAATGCATGATTTTCCACCAAGTTACTTGCAGGTGAAAGCTTGAAGTACAGATTCATGTCATTACTTGGCTGCAGTTAGAAACTCTTCTCTCGTACTTTGGTTCTATGGGTGGAATTTCTTCCTTCCCCCCCCCGCCCCCCGCCCCCCCTTTTTGGTAATGCAGTAACACGGTGTACTTGCTGCTCTTGCCTCTCTTGTGTTCCTTGCATTTTCCCGTGTCCTTTTCTAGTGTTGGAGAAACAAACCCGCACAAAGTCTAAAACCTGATGGAGGAAGAGAAGCTTTTTACAGTGTGTTGTTGTTGGGGAAGGTCAGTTAATGTACCTATTTGAGCTTATCTAGAAACCATGGCTCTACAAACGCTCTCACAAGTTGCTCATAGCATAGTGTTTTTTAATCACTCAAAATGGAAGAAAAAAATCCCACCTTTTTTTTAATCTTTGTGTTCAGCATGTTTCAAACATTTCCCTCACTGTGCAATAGCTTAGACTTGTCCTGAAAGATGCTCAGAGACTCCTGTGGCCAGCCCTGAAGCTGGTATTTCAAATGATGGCCCAATTCTCAATTTTTTATAGTTTGCAACTACAGCATTAATTAATTATTATACTAAAATATTGCTTTGAACAATTAAGGAAAGATCTTCTAAAGCTTTCATGGTTCTATTTAAACTGAACTGTTCCTTGCACGGCAGCATTTTGGTCAGAGCCTGATTTCTCTTCTAAAATTCTTTGTCTTTTGACAAAGGTTTTTGAGGGAAGAGACTTGTACCTAAGCATTTAGATGTGAACCCAGAATTTGGCAATAATCTGCCTGTAACCTAGTTGGCTTTTATTTCTTTAAACAAGTGATGATTCTGTTGGAAACAATTTCTGCTTCGTATATCATTTCCCTGTCAGTCTCATAACAAATGGTTTGTTATGATGAGATCACCAGGTGAACCTGGTCCTTGTTCCTGTTGCTGGCAGGTTTGGAGGTCAAAATTTAACTGAAGTGAATGAATCTTGGGGGTTTTTTGTTACTAGAATACAAATAATTAGTCATTACATGACGTTCTAGTTATGCTTTTATAGGTGCTCAGATGAAATGGTGTTTAATGTAATGTGTGAAAATAAATGCATGTTAAAGAAGATACATAACTAATGGATACGTTTTATTTCTTAAATTGTATCAGGTGCCCAGCACTTGTGTTGATATTTCCCTCAAAAGTGAACAGATTGTCCTGAGCTGTCATGGTGTGTTGGTAGGTATGAGCTAAACGCTGCGCATCTTGGAAGCAGTGACCTTTTAGAAATCATGCTGCTACTGTGTCCAGTTCCTTAGCCCCGGATAATCAGGTGCCAGTTTACTGCAGGACTGTTTGGGGAGCATTCCCCGCTACAAGCCCTGGGTGAGCCTTGAAGTAGAAGTCAGGTTTTTTCAATAGATAAACATGCTGTATGAGTTGAAACCTGCTGCTCTCTGCCTGTTGGCTGGCAATGTTAGGCTTGCCTGCTGTACGGAGAGCTGCTGACAGCTTCATGAATGAACAAGTTAATGTTGTGACCAAAGTGGTATTCTTGGATGGAGTATTTCTGGTCTTCACATCCAACGGTAGTAAAGTCGCTGTGACCCGTTAAACGTGACTCTTCTGGTTCAGTATGCACGTTTTCCCTCTGGCTGATTCTGCAATAGTCAGTCCAGACCTTTCCTCTGAAGCCAGGTGAAACTGTTAGATGTTGTTCCTTTTCTCAGTGTTTCTTCTCTATGTAGTACGGCTGTTGCATGCAACCATTTCATTTTGATTTTTAGATGTTTTTCTGTTGAGCTTCTGAGCACATTTACTGACAAGTTGGAGTTTACGCCATACCCTTGTCTAGAATGTCTTTTATGAAAGAGAACGAACATCACCTAAGAGGGGTTTTCTTTCTTCTATTCTGGTGTGGTAGTCTGATGGTTTTTTCCAGTCGTTTAACATAACATAATACTTAAGGCAGAATATCTAGACTCAGGGGTAAGAAAGGCTGCTGAAGCTGTTTCATCAAATTAGTTTTTCTGGTTTGAGTTCTTGTCAGCCTTTCCTCCTGTCCCAGTTTTCCCTGTAGGTAGTTGTGTTACACATGCCAAGAGCACAAATGTAAGAACTCGTATGTTCTACCTTGGAATGGTGCTAAGTTTCTGCCAGCGTCGATACAAGCTGCATTAAGAGTGCGATGATGCCATTCGATGTAGTTCCTTCCCTCTGTCAAGCCTGAAGTGAAAGCTTTTTGGAGGCTCCGGACTTCCTAATTTCAGCAGCAGTTGTGGCTTTGTATTACTCAAGTTTTGACTTCCATCATTGATGAGGCTTTAAGCCAGGAATTCCACTGTCATAGTATACTGAAACTAAGTATGTCACAGCTAATGCAAAGTACATCACGAAACTTCTGCTGTGAAGGCTAGAAGCGTGCGTTTCGTGGGGCAGATGCCTCTCCAGGGGGCAGAAATGGTCTGTGATTTAAGGGAATTAAACTCTTGGCCTTAGGCAGAAAGAGAAGCAATGTGGTGGAAGGACATGAGTAACTGTGGGCCAGATAAGGACAGCAAGGGTCACTTCTAACAACGTCTAGCTCTGGTGTTTTACTGCTTGGGGTGCATGAAGTGGTGCTGCTTTCCAAGGGTGCTTATTTGAAAAGAATCTAAAGCATTCCCAGGTGGCATCTCTAAGTGCAAGGTGTGGTGCTTTCTAAAGAGCAGTTTTGCGGTCTGAAGTTGTTGTCTGGTAAGTTCTGAATTCATGGGCTAATCCTGAATCTTGGGTCCATTTTCTATTGCTAAGTCAGTTTAAAAAATAGTGATTCTGTGGTCTGAAGGAAGTTGCTGAATGTCTGCAGAGCACTTTGCAGTACAGGCTAATAACCATTGTGTTAAAACGAAGAACTGAGAAACAAACCACTGCTGAAAAACATCATTATCGGAAACACTTGATAAGCTCGAATGACATGGGGCAACAAACGGAATTCATGGCACAAATGCATCCGTTATCATTATTCCTGCTTGATCCACAGTGCCCATGTCTTCTACCTTTCCAGCTAGAAATACTGTGCTTGGTATTCAAAAGCACACGAGGGAACCATGTGTTTTAGAAGCAAGTGACGACCGTCTTCAGTTCGTTGCAGTGTTTTGGAACTTGCTGTTCTTGATCTATTGTCGCTTAAGGCCTGTATTTTTTGACCTTAAATGTTACTTGCCAGTGACGTAACAATGTTGGGTTGTTCTGCTGTGGTGGAAGTGCCTGTTCTCGAGGCTCTGGTCGGTGCCAGTCAGGCTAACAGTTCACTAAATTGAAGGATCTTGAACTATTGCGCCACATGTAGTTGGGTTCGTATTCTTTTGAAATAATCTGTTTTTTGTTACAAACGAGGTGGTCCCAGGAGTATTCTGAAGCTGTGTCATGAAAGATCTGAATGGTCGCCTGTGATACAATATTTTGGTGATGACCTAGCTGTGCTTTCCTCTCTAAATATTTCATCAAACCCTGTGATGTAGGTCTGTAAAACATTTCCCTTCACATCTGCATGATGTTTCTGATGAGGAGATACTGTTCAAGTTTCTGTCCCACGCTGCAGAGTTAAAAGGGAGCTGTAGGTTCTCTGAACGTTTTTTGAATGTTTTTGTTTGTCTTGAAAGTCAACAATTCTCTTTTCCCATCTGTTCTTCCTTGGTTTAAGGTATGAGAAAGTTTATTGTCAGTGTCCGGTTATTTTTGCTTCCCTGTTTTCCTTGTTAGCTCTTTACATCTGCCATTGTTGAAGAAGATTTGGTTTGTTTTCTTTTTTTCACCCCCAGAAAATGCTTTATATAACAAGTGGCATGGAGGCGTCTGAGCAGTTAGTACCCTGAAGCAAAAGTACTGTCCTCTTCGTGTATGACAGCACAAGTAAATAGCAGCAGGAGCTCTTCAGGGGGCCTGAAGACAAGCTTGACTCTGAACATCAGTTTTCTTGAGTAATGTGTGATGATGTTTTGCTTAATGACCTGATGCAGAAAGGAATAGTGTTAAATAAAATCCTAATCCCTGTTTCCATATACTCCAAAGCCTGCATGAGGGGTCCTTTTACCTGCTGTCATTGAACTGTTTAATACAGTCCCTCTGATCTGAGGTCACCCTGATCAAACGCTTTTAGTGACCAAATGCAAAGAAGTGAGTTGAGACTTGGGCAATCAGGCCAGTTTTTAGCCTTATGTATTGATTGAATTGGAGCAATTTGGCTTGAACTGTCACAGCAATTTCAGTCTAGAAGTGAAGGGATGTGATTTTTATACGCTGTCAGACTGTGGTTTGAACTGAGGGCAGCATCCAGATTTTTATTTGACTGTGAATTTATCTGCTTGGGTCAATTTCTGTCAGATGGCAAGTGTTCAGATACCTGAATGAAATAAAACTCAGAGGAGCGATTTTAGGAACGCTTCAGATACTTGGACTGTTTGAGATTCTACAGAAAAATCAGCTTCTACTCTAAGTAACAACAAAAGCATTGTACATTAGTACAAAAGCATTAGTACAGCTAATTGCAAAACATTTTAATACACCTGTCTAATTAGAAAGGAGTTGAGAGCTACAAGTTCAAAACATCAACTGGCCTATGTAATCAACAGAGAAACTTCTAGGCTGTGCGTGTGTATGTGTATCTTCTTGTCCTCAGCCTTGGCACTCTTCTGAAGTTTTCTACCCATCTGCTTTTCTGCTAAAAGTAAACTTAACTTCTTAGAAGTAATCTGCTTTTGAGCCACAGCGTAAAGTGCTGTAATTGTATTTTTCTAGTGCCTATGAAGTTGTGATGAGTGGCTGACTGAGACCAAGCACTGATACAGACAGGAGAAGTAGAGAATACAGGTGATCAGGAGGATCAGCATAGTGACAGCAGCTGAAATCATGACCTGGTGCTAACTTGGAGAAAGCAGGGATCGGAAAAGATGGGTGCAGAGGTCTCCAGTTGTGTGCTTCCCGCAGTTTCTTGGCTATGTGTCTACAGAGGTCTTTTAAAGGGCTTCAGACTAGCCCTCCTACTAATACGTGTTAAGGCACCATTTGTTGCCCAGAGGTTGTGAGTAGCTGGGCCTGGTGCCTTTGGGTTTTGAGTTTAATAGTGTCAGGACCTGCCTGTAGATGATACTTTCTTGTTTACTGTTTGTAACTTCCCGCAAGAGGTCAAAATAGAGATCTCTATCAAGCAGCTCCATAAACTTCAGAGATAAATAGTATTTTGATGAAATACCACTACTGCTTGCGTGCCCTCGTAGAGGTTGTGGAATTGTTCAGGCTGGGTGGACTATCTCAAAGTGGTCTGGTCCAGCTCTTGTTTGAATCAGGATCACACAATCTTGTGTGCTTTTTCTTTGGTATCTGCTTGTGTGCTCTGTCAGGTGAAGGATATTGGGTTAGATAAAACACTTGGTCTGACCAAGTGCTCCAAACCAGCACTGTCCTGAAACACTTCACATTTTACTTAAACTATCATCAGCTGTAACTTCAGAATGGGCCCTAGCTTTTTTAAAGCTCTGTTCATAGTTTTTATTGAAAAGACTTACTGAATTCTTTTAAAATGTTAGTGGGCAATTGTCTGGCTTCATGCTCGTGCTGAAAGAGCAATTGTATTTCAGGCTAGATTTTTTTATTTTTCTTTGCACTTGAGGTCACACTTGATACTGGCATTTTCTGAAAGGTCTTTTGTCTGCTACCTATGGCTATGTAATACCTGGGGAAGCAATGTAGGTTTTCGGTGGAGGAAGGCCAGGAAAAAGCAAAATCCTGCATTTGTATAAATATGACATTTTACAACGTTTGCACCAGAAGCTGTTGGTAGTTTGAAAGGACTCTGAAACCTTTGTGAATCTAACACACTTCAGAATTATTCTCTGGCTAAATTTGTGTCCTGACACGCTTTGCTAATCAAGTGAAGTTGGGCCATTTGAAGTTTCTCGTTAACCAAATACTGTGAATATTTTTGTTAATAGTAGTTTTTTAACCAAAGATTAAATGGGATTGCCTCAGATAGGAACTAGCATTCAATTATATCGCATATAATGACAGTTCTTACTTGAATGACACTAATTTTAATATGGAAAGTGCAAAGGCCTTTGTTGGTGTCTTATCTTTTTTTAATAAACTGTTAAAGATCACACGATTAATGAAAAAACCTGTCATTGATTATCGTATTCCTTCAGCATTTTAAATCTGATACGTTATTGCATCGTTTTTTGTGCCGTTGGAAAGCAGGGCAAGAGGAGCTTCCTTGGTACCAGTAAGAAAGATGAACTCATGGCAGATGCAGAGAATTTTTTCTACTTACACAAATAAGGTTCGTCAACATTGTGTATTTAGCAATTTCCTTAACTGACTGCTGCTCTCAGCTTAAAAAAAGAAGTAAAATCAATTTCATGGATGTTGAATATGATTAATACTTAAATGTAACTAGTTTATTACAATTGATTGCCCAGCTACCGAGAACTAGACCTTTGCAGGTATGCTAGAAGAGTCGATACTTCCTAGAAAAAGCACCACGTCTTAAAAGCTGGTTGTTTTCTTCAGGTAGACGTATTGTTCTGACACCACCCATTCTCAGTGTACTTCAGATGGAGCTTGAGGCTGGCTCTTATTGATAAGGATTTAAGAGTTTCTATCACTATTAACTCTACAGAAAAGAGAAGAGTTTAAGTTTGACACAGAAATGTTGTGGATTGTGGTGTCTTTTAGAGAGGTGGGTGTATATGCCAAAAATAGGTTGACAGTAATAGCTGTATATTTCCGCTCCTGAGAATTTTCCCTGTGAAGTATCTATCTTTTCTGTGAAACAGGTATTTTAAAGATATTTCTGGTGCATATTCTAGTACTGACAGTATCGTCTGAGTGATGTGAACACCTCAGTAAATCTTACATGCCTTTCTACCTGTTCCATTGAAGCTGCTGTGTCATAGCAGTGCTGGTGAGTATACTTAGCATCCTTTCACGTCCAGTAAATTGTAGAGATCTTGCTTCTGATGTTTCTGGCTGCAACTTTTTTGTTGATGTACTTTGGACCTTTTCTGGAAGGCTTTTTATTACTTACTGTTCAAAACCATCTTTAGCTCTTTCCACTTATTCTAACAAAGTGACTGCATGTGTCAAAACATATGTATAGCTTCAGAGTTATCAGCTTCTGGAAGCAAGCAAAAGCTGTGGTTCTTGAGGCTATTCTGGGAGAAAGTGAGGGCTTGATATGCTGGGTGTGAAGATGGGAAAGTACTGAAAGGGAAGGTGAAAAGAGACGACTAAGGAAACTCCTCGTATTGCTGCTTAGTCTTGAGATGTAAATTTTGATTTGCAAAAATAATTAGTAATTGAATTTCTATGGATAAAAAGATGAAAAATGTGACTGAGGCACATGCTGTACTGTGCTGCCCTCTCTGATCGAATCCCATGATTCAGATATAGCCCTGGGTGCCGCTGAAGGAGCGGAAACCATGTGGCTGGCTGGTGATAAGGTAGGCAGGGACAGCAGCGAGCTGCGGTTTGTGGAGAAGTTCTCTTGGGTAGGTCTGCGAACAGAGGTGAATTTCTGTTCATCCTCTTGCCATATGCCACAAGAGGTACCACACTACCCATCTCAAACCTGTGGAATACCACCGCTTTTGGTGATCTTTCTTTGAGGTGGCTGAAGTCCTTGCAAATGAGGATAAGAGGATGCGCTGGAATCATGCAGTTGAGTGAGGCAGAGGTGGTATGCAGTGCTTTCCCCTGAAAGCTTGGGATAAAGGAGGTGCCACTTCACACAGTTTGTAACAAAGCAGGTCTGTGGGGGGAGGCTTGTTGGCCAGATGAATTGGGTGGGTACCATGCTTGGGACATTGTGCATAGGCTCTGTTCAGAGTGACCGCAATTCCTGATGTTCCATTTGAGCTTTTGGAGTTGGTCTGAATATTGTCTCGTGGGGCCTTTTTATAAGCATAAATTCTTCTCCAAGTTTTCCTCAGAAGCTTTTTTGCCCTTTTTGTTACATGTGAGCTCACTGGGTGTTGCCCTTGAAGGCTTAAATGTGTTTTGGTCCTGCCCTTTGTATCATCAGGAGTATCACTAAATACATTTGGTAATCCTCTGGGTAACTCTTTTTTTTTTTCCTGGCTTACATGATTCATGTCTGACAAAGACAGCCTCCTTATAGGTTAAGCACAGAATTAGATCTTGCATAGATATGGTGGGCTGTTCATGGTCTGATTCATGTGATGGATCTGTTGGCTATTGCTATTCCAAAGGGTTTTCTCGCTTTTTGCCTTGTTGAGGAGCTGGGTCAGTTGACTGGCTTCAAAGAAGGGTGTTTGCCACAATGCTTTAATCTCCAACTGAAACTAGAGATCATCATAAATCAGCTGCATCCAGAACAGCAGAACATACTGGTTTTCAGAGCGCAGCATGGCTGTGAAGAATGCAAAAGAATACGTGGAACCTCTTCCTTAACTCTTAACATTCTTCAGCTATTTTGAGACATGTCATTTCACTCTAAGCTATAGAGACCTTCAGTATAGAAATATGGATTTTGTATTTTTTCATGAACAAAACCTGGATATGGGAAAAGCGGTTCTGCCTTTTGGCTGGTTTTGTAAGTCTTGCAAAGTAGCTAAGAAAACTTTGAATACTTTATAGATTAAAAACAAAAAATTCCCCCCAAAATATAAGTTTTGCTACAATGCAGTAAAATTTGACCTTTTTTCTTTGTGTATATGAGTTGTTGCATAATGCTGGTTTCCAAAAGTGTGGAGTTCTTGCTGTTTGGGTTTTTTTTTTTTACCATGTCTATATTCCCTGTTGGCCATATTGAGTTTACACGTAGTGACCATGACTAGTACTACTTTGATAATGTAACGACTCAAGCTTGTCGAAACTACTCTAGCTTGTCTTTCAGAAGAGGCTTCTGAATATCTTGGTTCTAAGCCTGATAATTATTAGTTAGCATGGGTCATAAATCAAAGCTAAGCACTGTTTGTGTCTGTTAGGAACAGGGTGAATTAGTAGAGCTTTCTGTCTTCTTACATGCTTTTCTTGGCACTTTTTGTTTAAGGATATATGAAATGTAGTAGTTTATGAAATGCACTGATGTTCTAAAATAGTATTTCATGTGTTATTAAGTGTTTGGCTTTTTGGAAAGAAGCAGGTGAAAAAGATAAGGACAACTTTAAAACTGCAGTGGTGCAGGGAGTTTTGGTTTTTTTGTCCAGTAATACTGACAGTAATACTGATTTATTTAGTTTTACATAAAGCTTGTATTGGAAAAGGTTCTTAAGTTCTTTTTATCAAGTCTGATGAGATCTGGTGCATAATAACATGTTCCAGGTAGGAGTATGTTTGCCACCTACTGTGTCATCCCTCGTTTTCAGAAACTGAGGACAGAGATTGCATTATGTTTTCCTCCCTTATGATCCAAAGGAGCTCAATTCATTTTCCTGTAAGACATTCATATATACTGGCCAAAATACTACTCAAAATAGTGTAACCATGTTGTGCAGCCTGTGGCTGCCTGGGTCAATGGACTAAGGTTAAAATTGTAAATGAAATGTATTCAGTGGGTTATGAAATCTCTAGGAGTAGGAGTGTGGTTGCCAAAATCGTGTGGTTTTACACAGGCTATTTCACGTTTATTTTCTTGGGCGGGATTCCTGAAGAGAAAGTTAAAAGAACTAATTTCTAGTCCCTGTTTGATGTAGTGGAGTCAGCTGGTTGCTCCCAGAACTTACATTCCGCTTCCGAGACACCAACATTATTATAATTTTCAGCTTTGAAAGGGAGAACATCTCTGCTCTTCTGCATGAATCCTGCTGCCATGGTTGGGAAACCACCACCGGATCTTGGTGGGGTCATGGAGTCATCCTGACTCGATGGGGGTTGCTTTGAGTAGTCCAAGAAGATGAGCAGTAGAAAGTACCATTCGGCTGTAGAGGAAACAATGCTTCTGTGTTTGAAGGGCAGGGGAGTAAACAGAGCAAGACCAAGGCTCTGGGTAAGGAAACTGGACTCAAAAGCATTAATACAGATGTATATGAAACATAATATAAGGAAAACACTGTTTTGGGTGTGTTCCTCTCTTGGTTGAATAAAGTCTTACTTCCTCCTCACTCCCAGCTCTGGGAGTGGGAAGACAGACCCAGAAGTTTTGAGGAAAAGGGGAGAAGGGAAGTTGTTTCCTTTCTGGATTTAATATAAATTATACCTCTAAAATTAGATAGTTTATCTAGGAAAAAGCCTTTGGATAACAGGCCTGCAGTGGTCCTGCAGAAGAGCCCCTTGAGACTGGGGAAGTAATCTGCGTTCAGATTATCAAAATCAGGGCTTTTATCACCTACCTCGGGATCGCAGATCTCTGTGTAAAGTATCAGTGCTGTTTTTTAATGTGTACCTTTTGTCTGGCTCCAGAACACTTGTTCTTCTGTACAGGTGGAAGACCAAGTGATGTCAGTCACCCTTCACTAGGTGACACTGGGACCACTTGAAGAATTGCAAATGGTGCCAAAGAAATAGAAGCATCATGTAGTTGCTGTTTCTGCAAAATTTTTATAGGATTGTTTGACTTCGTCTCACTGGAGGACAATGTAAATAAGCTTTTTCTGTTCTGCAGTTGGTGTTAGTTGGCTGATTAGGACAAGTGTTACCGGCCAGCAGGTCTCGCTTGTGTTACTGGTCTGGTGAAACAGCTTGCTAGATGGCTGCATCTACAAGGGGATGGCCACTGGCATCTAGAAGACCCATCTTAGTTCTGCCGGTTATGGAACAACTTAATGCATAAAATTTAGAAGCATTTTTAAAGGATATATGTGAAATCAAGCCCATATTAACCATTTACAAATGAGGACAATTTTCCTGAGCCTAGCAGTTGTTCCAGTAAAAGCGTAAATGTGGCCTTAGGTGTAGTCGAGTCTTAGTTCCTGCAATACAACTTTTGATGTAAATTTTGCAGTGTTTGGCTTTTCTTTTATGCTGGTTTCCTTCGATTGAGAAAAAGCAACAAGGTGTCTAGTAGCAAGTTTTAGAAGTCTGGGAATTTTGGTCTTTAACGGTCTTTAAGATCAGGAAATTGATCCTAACAGCAAAAAGCAACCAGGGAAATCTCATTAAAATCTCGTTGGTAGTAAAGATGTGACCAGATTTTTTTCTGTGCTTCTATAGAAATGCTGTGAAATCAATGTAGCTTTGAGCAAGTCCAACCTAATTTGAAACAACAAATCTAATTCTGAAGAGTATCTTGTATCTGCTATCAGAGGCACTATAGCCGAAAATGGCTTTTGTATTTCTTCCTGTGCTGCAGACATTACTGTTGTCCGGTCACTTGGAAGACCTTAATGCAGCTCTTTATGGGCTTTTTATATTTAATCAAATAAATATTTCTTAAAAACTCTATACTCTGGGACTGGGCAAAGTCATCCAGGTCACTTTATCTGGTTTTTCTCACTCACAGTAACTAGTAATCATGGCAATAAAGCCTTTCAAATTAAAAAACACCCCATCCCTCCCCCTCAGAAAACTGAAACAAACTCAAAAATCCTCCACCTCACATACGCTTTTGCTGAAGTGCCTTCAGTAGGCCCCCTACAAGGACCTCAGGAGTAGCTGGTTGAAATACTTTATGTTTGAAGAAGTGTTACAACTTAAGTTTTTACTGAACATGCCTTAAATGACTCCTTCCAGATCACAGCTAGGGGTATGAATTAGGAAATCTGACGTATTCAAGGGGTGGTAATGACAACCTTGATCTTTATTTTACAGTATAGGTAAGTTTAGATCAAACTAAAAAGTAGTTAACCTGAAACACAGCCTGTAAGGAGGAAGTTTGTTGACGATGGCGAGTTTATTTTTGGAAGGAATATTCTTGGGGGAGCGGAGGGTTATTGATGCCACTGGAACACAGCTCAGTGCAGCAGAGGGTTTTGCTGCAGTCTGGATCTTGCCTAAAACCATTTTCCACAGCTTTCCTATTGATTTTTCTGTAGGGCTATTTCAGCATAATTGGTTAGTCCTGCTCTCCCAGTACGATCCTTAATTTAGGACTCTGTCCTTGCTTTCTCTCTGATTAGCCTGCCGTGGCTTCAGTGCTTCACTGTTGAAGTTTTGTGCAGAAGCAGCATGGATTTGGGCTGCCTGTGTATAACTGTTATTTTCAGATAGAGCCAGCAGTTTCTTTTTCAATTTTATTCCAACTTCTTTGTACTACTTCAAGACTTTCCCACTTCTTCTCCCAGTTCCCGTTATCCCAGTCCTGGGTTTTCTGTGGATTCTGGTGTGTGTATGTGTCTGATCGACCTTTTGTTGAGTATTGCTGTTTGAAACACCTTGAAGTGTGACCTAACTACTGAATCTGCTGGCTTCATCCTGTTAATTCCCCATCTTTTAGGGTCCTTCATTTAGGTCTTGAGTTGTTGTGATCTTGGCTGATTTCTTTGACCTAATGCTGTCTTTTTCTAGTCGTCCTTCGATCACTTTCACTTTGGTAGATCTGTAACACAACCAGCAGAAAGTTACCACTGGAAAATAACTGGAGCTGCCGTCTCCAGGATCGCCAGTTCCTTTGAGAGGTTTCCCATTGGAACATGGCAAGGATGTTAATGACTACAGCACTCTGCAGAAACACTTTCAGTGTGGCGCTGGAGTCACTAGTAGACTTATTTCAAGGTTTGTGGGGGTTTTTTGCTCAGTTTTTTCAAGCTTTTCTGTAATTGAGCATCTTTAAAAACTGTAAAATTTAAATGAGTATTTTCATTTCAGTATTGTGCGCTTGTCAAGGAAAAGAAAGTGCCCAACCCAAAAACTTGAAGGGTTTTCTGGCTTAATGAAAACCAGAACAAAGTGTAAGGGGAAAAAATTAAACCATGCATTCCATATGTGGTCAGTCTCTTCTCAACTACTTTTTCTGTAGATTTTTTTTTTTTTACCGAGTTGTTGGGGTTTTTTGTGGGTTTTTTTTTTTCATACTCTGGAATTCCCTTTTCACACTGTTCCTTAATACAGCGGACAACCTTTTGAAGATGCTTGGATGGGAAAGCCTGGCTGATGTAGAGGGTGTCAGTTGCGTAAGTAAGAGCCCGGCAATGACTCTCCATCATTTTTTAACTACTTGAAGAGGCGCACCGCCCTCGGTGGCATTTATGAAGTGTCATTCTGGTTTAATTAGGAAAAACCGTGATCCAACAATAGCAGCTCTTCCTCTCGGCTGAAGTTCAGATTTTAACCTGGCCTAAGTCTGTGCTGCTGCTGAAAGAACTAAGAGCACTTGGTCCAAAGAGGGTTAGTGTGCGAATCCAGCTGGGGAGTTTTCTGGGAGCTGTAAGGAAGGTTGGTTTTCGGACCGTTTGCAACATGGCAGAAGGAAAATCTTGTGTCAGCACAAGGAAGGGGTGGCATGGAGGCTGGGGTTTCATTTTGGTGGCAGTACTGGGTGACAGGACAGCTATTAGGTGTTTGTTTCAGAAACGTGTCAAAATGAGCCTCGGTTTTATTGAAGTCATGCTTGCTTTGGGCTGGAAGTTCTCAGCATTGTAATTTCTGACTATACTGTGGTTGCTGTAATGAAGGATCCATGTTTATGCCTGAGATTTTTTTCTTGGAGAATTTTACGATTTCTATAGCTTATCCCCTGGATACGTTTGTACTAAAAATAGTAAATGAAGCTCTGCACAAGTCAGTCTTGTAGGATGCGATTGAAAAGGACTCCTAGGCAAATGTTTAAAAATTGTATTTTGTGGATTCTGAATGTGTCTGAAATTTTTGGGAGCTTGGGGAAGACACAATGTGTAGCACCGCTCGGCTGAAGTCCTGGGTCGGGTCAGCTGATGTTTGTGAATACAGAACTCCACACTTGGGCAACCTGCTTTTGAGCTGACACTTCTTTGAAGCACTGATCAGGGCAGCTGCCTGATGTAGTGTAGGATGAATGCAAGTCTTCCTTTTAAAAAGAATAACTTAAACTTTAGCATAGGTACAGCCTGGGCTTTAAATCAGTTGTTCAGGACGCGTGTTTCAAACTAAACATTTGTGGGGTATGGAAATCTTATTGGTATGTATTTTCAAATGACTCCCCGAGGTTTTTATGGTTTTCAGAAAGATGGCACATGAGGAGTGGGAAGCTTTGCTGTGGAAGAGCAACATGAAGCTTTTTCAATTCAGATTTTGAAGTTCATGTAAAATGAAAATCCATAGTGCTGCAACTTATTCTAACTTAGTGCATGTAGAAATTGCTAGAATATTTAAGTGCTACTAGCCTGACAAAAGCAAGTAACTTTAAAGTCTGCAGTGAAACATGGAGCCTGAGAGTAGCATAAATACTGAAATAGGAAATAAGGTGGGATTTTGTGCTATTTTGTATTAAAAAGGCTAATTTAAAGGGATACCGTTACACCGTAGAGGAGGAGAAGTTGCAGGATTTCTTTATTTTTTCAGGTCTTGGAGGCATACACTGCTGACAGGAATGTGCAATGTATACAGAGTTGCTAATTTAGAGGAAACTGGCTATTGGCGAGTATTTATTCACCACTTTTCTGCTACATCAATGCCAGGCGTAGCAGAAACCAATAGCTGACAGCTCAGCAGACGTGGAGAGGGAAAGGCAGATGTCAGATTTTCACTGACTTACCGAGTCAGTGATTTTTGATGGTTTTTTTTTTACATTGCATTTGCCTGAATGATTTAAGAATTTAAGTCAAAAATATTTTAAGAGTTCTGTTTTGTATTTCTTTTGCCTAAATTCACTGTCTATCATCCTCACCTTCTGCAACGGACAAACCTGTGACTTACCGATTCTGTGTCCTTGGCTCTGGACCGTGTCCTCCCTGGCTGGCAGGAATTCCAGGAGTCCTGGTCCTCCTCCCGTGTCTGTCCTTCATGCTCATCCGCTGCAAAACACGGCAAGCAGACTAGACAGGTCTTAGGATATCACCTTATCAGAGCTACCCGTTTTCCTTTCAGCTCTGTAAATGTGCACTTCTGTTGTCGGCTACAAAAGCGGCCCAGTTTTCCTCTCAATAATTACTTAGTTGTTTGACTAACACTAGACCAAACTGAAAAGCAGCATTATCCCAATTTGCACATGGCATTGCCTGAACTTTTCATTCGTTCTTGCCCCCAAAGTAATATCCCTGGGGGAAACTTGCAGAATTCTGCCCATCTCTGTACCTTTGCCTTGCCGTTTGCGCCAGTGAAGTGACTGGTCCTAACGTGGTATCCCTTGTGCTGCCTGCAATAACCAGTGCTTCCAAAGACATTAAGGAGAGAAGGCACCAAGAGACAAGGTATAAGATATCAAAAGAAATTTTGGCTAGCACTAGAAATCTCCTAAGTTCAGTCCTCTGACACATTTTTGTGGTTTGGCTTAATAGCAGAATGTCCCACCTGGGATATTTTGAGAGCACTCAACACTTCCAGTAGTTTTTACTGTGTTCATGCGTTAATTTTCAAGGGAAGAGCTGATACAGTGTTGAGTAAGTCAGTCTAGGTGCTTTTTGTTAGAGGTCTGTAGACTCTCACTGGTTTTCGTGTAAATAAAAGTAATTTTCTTTTTCTTTCCATGGATAATTTTGTGTGCTATTCCTGCCTTCAGTGTAGCAGTTGGGTGGTTTATTTGAGTCACATCCTGCCTGATGTTCTTCACCTTTCTCTCTTTTCACTCGAGTTGATCTGTAATACTTCTTGTTCTGAGGCAGAATGCGAGTGATGCAACTTCTGCTGTTTTTAAGGTGTTGACCCTGTATCTGTACCAAGTATTTTAGTGTTTAATATTAAGAAACCCATTCACTCTTTTGTAATTTTCTCATCAGCATGTAGATAGCTGTGTGAGTTTTATTTTTGCCCCAGTAACAAAAGCTCCTGCTGTGACTAATTAATCTGTGATCTGTTGATTAATATACTTTTCATTCTTGAGCCAGCAAAGGTTAGAAATTACATACTGGAAATGCTGTGCAACCAGTTGCCAACAGTAATTTATAGATGACAAATTTCATGCTTCTATCATCTTTCTCTTTTCTTCTTTTTTTTTTTTAATTCATATAATTGGAGAAGTTAGTCAACTATATTTGTCATTATGTCTCCAGAGAGTAAGTCCAGCTCTGCAGCTTTCTCCCGACACACAATTCTTCAGCCCAAGCAGAGTGCATCCTTCTGTAGCATCTTTCCCAACTGTTTTTGTTTCTCTTGCTTTCATTTTGAAGCAGTATGTTTTATTTTCTGCTTTTGTGAACACACTTTGGCTTTGTCAGAGCCTGTGAAAATTTAAGGCACATGCTCGTTTATGAGGTTTAACTGTAGATGATTTGTTGTCCTGGATCTCTGCAACTTCTGTCATTTCCTGTTGAATCCCTTAACCCAGTTATTTCACAGCTAGCTTGTGCATTCAGATTTTCCATGTAGGTCAGTTTTGACAACTTCTTGTTGCTTGTGTCTCTGAAACTGCACTGCAGCTTGATCAGACAGCCGAGTGTTATTTAAACCAAAGCTTTAGGTAAGCTTTGGCAGGCCTGCGCTGCAGCTGCTAACTGCGTACGTGTGATTCCATGCAAGTTTGGATGCCAGAGCCCAGGTTGTCACCCTGCAGCAGCTGTCGGTGCTGGATATGGGTGGGCCAATGCCATGGGGAGGGTTTTTTCATCTGCAGTCATGTTGAAGAACAAAAAATGAAGAGAAACTTGTGATTCGGTGCCTTGGTTTTACTAGACTAGAACTTTTTTGAAAACTTGCTCCTTTTGCCTCATGTTTAAGTAATCTTAAATGTCTACTTGGTGACATGGTATTTATCAGGAGCAAAGGCTCTATATGCAGTTAGAGCAAATGTGACTTTCTTCGTGAAGTGCCATGAAGTCTGTGACCATGAATTGTTGGTGGTTGGTTTGTTGCAGAGACGAGATCTGGTTTTAAATACAGATTTTTACATTCACCCTCCCCTCTTCTTGGAAATCCATAGACTTAACTTACCTTTTACAGGTCTGTTGTCGTCTTTCCCCCGCTTTCCTATTCTCAAGCCCCTAATGCCCTGGAGTGCTGGATCCCTTCTTGCCTCACCATGCTGCATAACGAATCCTAGCGGTGAGTTGGGAGTGGGGGATCATTTCTTTTGGCAGCAGCCAAGATCTCACCTGTGCAGTTAAGCCATTGTTTCGTGTCCGTTTTAATCAGTCAGTTATAGGAAGCTACAAATGCTGCTGCTTTGAGGCAAAATAATACTACTTGGAAAATGCTATCTAGAATCTGATGCAATATCCCTCTGAAGTACTTCCCTTCCCTGGTTTTAATGGCTTTTCTGAATTATTTAAAAGGCATCTGTGACAAGAACGATGTGCCAAGAGTCTGTCCTCAGTTACTGCGCTTTAAATTTTGCTCTAAGAAAGTTGATTAAATTGTCTTTCTGACTCCCGAATGCTGAACTTCTGTTGCTGTTGATGCAGTTGCTGCTGGCCATAAGTGAGTTTTTTGCCGGTAGACTTCCCTGTTGCTCTTTATTGCTAGGATCAGCTTTGTGGCTCTGACAGATGTTACTGCCATAATTTGTGCTCCAAATTCAAGTTGTGAAATGGTGGAGCTTTGGCTTTCTTTCCTGTATAAACATCTATAAAATAAAAAGCTGAACTTCTTGCCAGATTTCACATGACACCGGCTTGCTTGGAACTGTAGAGATGTAGGAGCAGCTGTGGAGCACAGTGCTGCTCCCACCCTCCTCCCGATGGGCTTCATTCGAATGTTCTCGTGTGTTTATTGAAATGTTGGTTTGTGTTTCATAGAGCGCTGAAGACAGAAATTAGCCTTTACAAAGGATTCTAAAATCAGACTTAAAAGCATCTTGTAGTCTCCATTCTTTGTGGTTGTCTCTAATGACATGGCAGAGCATCATTCCCCCTTGGTGAGGGGACGGCTCTGTCACCATTTGGTGTAGTTCAAGCTCTTTGATTATTGGTGTAACTTCCCTTCTGTATAAAAGCAAAAATTGTTTGTTAGGATAACACCAAAGCTGCTGCAGGTGCTGTTATGCACATAAACTGTGAATTGTACAGAGATGAGAGAAGATGAAACATGTCAAATTTTTTAATGTCTTCTGACAAGCTTTTTACCCTTCTTTGAGTCACCAGCATCAGACTGATGGGATATTTTAAGCAAAAATTGTCACAATAATTAGAATTTATAAAATAGGAAAAATTCCGTGGAAAAAACTGGCTCACCTTCTAAAAAATAAAATTTAAAAATAATAAATCAAATGCACTAAAAGCCTCTGCCTGCTCCCATCAGAGGAAAAACATTTTGTTAGATGTCTTCACTCTGACAGAGCAGTAAAGCAACTGCAGCTTGTATTTGTAGCTAGTGACTCTAAATACAGATTTCTGCTTGGAATGCAGTGGAAGCTTTGAAAAAATCATGTGCAAAAAACTTGTGGTCATTTCTGCAAGAGTGTTTTCTTCATTAATGAAGAGGCAGGAAATAAAACATGCAGAGAGCACACTGAGAATGTTCAGTATTGGTTAGCGATCTTGATCACTTGATCAGTTTAATGAATTCTCACATGCGGTCGTAAATCCAGCAGTGTCCAACATGGTTTTAAGTTCATGGCTTGAATTTTGGAAAACATGCTCCTAAAAATACAGTAGAAAAGTAATCTTGGGCTTAGCTACAAGATGCATTAACAGGAGATGCCATATATGAATGAGAAGATTCCAGTCTCCCAGAGGAGTTACACAGAAAGCTGGAAGCTGGGTTGGACTGGACTGCTTGTCCATTTTTGTAGGCATTTGAGTAAGAAAGGCGGAGGCTGGAAGGTTGAAGGAGGTTGGGAATACACCACATTCTCAACGTGCCGCAACAAAGCACAGTGGAAAAAGCAGCATCGTTAAGATTTAAGGGTAACAATTAATTTCTGTTATCATAGGGAGGAGGTGCTTGCAGTTTGTTTCTTTGTAGTAATAAAGAAACAAGAGCTGATGGGTAGAAGTTGAGCTAAAAGAAAACACATACTGAACACTTGCAACTTGGTTGCAACTAGATTTTTCTAACTGGTTATTACAGGTTAGGATTTCTGGTTCGTTTACAGGGAGTGATTTGGAAATGAAGGTGAAAGATTTATGTGGCTCAGTTGAGAACAACTGAAGCTACTTATTTTTCATCTCTGGAGCATGTTTCGATGGATTGCACTTCAGTGTTCCAGGTTTTTTAATTGTTAATTCTCTGTACTTACTGTCGCTGAAAGGGTTGTTGATCATGGGAACAGGCTGCCCAGGGCAGTGGTGGAGTCCCCATCCCTGGAGGTGTTTAACAGACATGTAGATGTGATGCTGAGGGACATGGTTTAGTGGTGACCTGGCAGTGCTGGGTTGATGATTGGACTCAATGATCTTAAAGGTCTTTTCCAGCCTCAACAATTCTGTAATTCTATAGCCTTTTACTACCATCCTAGGTTTTGACTGTTACTCAGTCGAAGGCACAACTGCATCCAAGGTAGGAGTATTGGTGCAATCTCTTAGGCTCAATACCTCAGTTACTGGTGGTAGTTAAGCAGTCTGACCTGTTACAGTCCCCAGTGGCTGATTGAAGTTAGCGTGGTGATGCACACGTATCCTCTGCATGCTCAACTTCGCAGTATTGTCAGTTCAAAACTGCCTTCCCATCATTGGTACTGTAAGAGGGGTGACGAAAACCAACTTCACATCTATCGGGACATACTGCTTCAGTAGGTCAGGAACCACATGGTGTGGAGTGCCACAGCTGCAGGAACCATCTAGGGAGAGCTGCTAGAAAAACATTTTCCATCGCGCTCTTTTCAAAACTGAAAGTCTTATTTCCATATGTTGAATCTCAGTGACAACTTGACAAGCACTGGGATTTTCAGGAGAAGTTCTGAGGGTTTTCAGCTTTCCTGTAGCATGTTAAGAGCAGCAATAACGGTAGTAGAAGGGAGAAGGGAAACCCTTTCTTTTTATCAGAGTAGAGTCTGATCCACAGATCTCTTTTCCATAGTGCAGTAGAGAGCATTTTGCAAGATTATGGTCAGCTGAAAAAGCGATGTTGGTTGAAAGAATGTGCATTGTAGACGGCAGAATAGGAGCCCTCTTCTTGATAGGTTCAGTAGGGTGGATAAAAAACTTTTCAATTTAACTGGACTGATATGTCCACCTGGAGCAGAGCTGTGAGATGGAGAAGGTGAAGCCTCAAACTGGCTGTGGCTGGAAAGCTATGCTCTTCAGAAGCTTCTCTCTACTACAAACCTGGCAGGGAAACCTCTCAGCTGCAGCTGACCCTGCCCTAAAGATCTTTCCAATGCAGGGTAGAAGTATGTCCGTTACAGTGTTTTAAAGTATCTACTTGTATTTACTGTGTAGTTCTGAAATGTTTAATGCAACTGACCACAGGAAAAGGCAAGATATGTGGTGGATGTGATGAAATGCTTGTGAGCAAACCTGTTCCTTTGGGCTAACGTACAGCTGTTGGGTTGGGGCTGCTGTTCCCAGCACAGGTATCTTGAGGGTATAATTTGACTGTCTCTTTTTTCCTCGGCTGCTGCAGCCCAAAGTAGAATCACAGACTCGTGGAACAGTTCGGGTTGGAAAGGACCTTCTAAGCTCATATAGTCCAACTCCCTGCACTGAGCAGGGACATCTGCAACTAGAGCAGAGTGCTCAGAGCCCCAAGCTCCAACCTGACTGGGGATGGTTCCAGGGGTGGGGCTTCTACCACCCCTCTGGGCAACCTGGGCCAGGGTCTCGCTACCCATGGTGTAAAAAAAGTCTTCCTTACATCTCATCTAAATCTCCCTTCTTTTACTTTAAACCCATCACCCCTTGTCCTGTCGCAACAGGCCCTGCTACGAAGATTGTTCCCATCTTTCTTATAGGCCCCTATCAAGTACCAAAAGGCTGCACTAAGGTCACCCCGGAGCCTTCTCTTCTCCAGGCTGAACACCCCCAGCTCTCTCCTCTGTCCTCACAGCAGAGGTGTTTCCAGCCCTCGCATCGTTTCTGTGTCCTCCTCTGGCCCCGCTCCAGCAGGTCCAGGTCACTGTTGTGCTGAGGAGCCCAGAGCTGGACTCAGCCCTGCAGGGGGGTCTCCCTGGGGTGGAGCAGAGGGGCAGGATCCCCTCCCTTGACCTGCTGCCCCTGCTGCTGGGGATGAGCCCAGCACACAGTTGGCTCCTGCTTTGCGAGAGCACATTGCTAGCTCATGTCCAGCTTTTCATTCACCAGCACCTCCAAGTCCTTCTCTGCAGAGCTTCCTTCCAGCCTTCATCCCCAGCCTGTCCATGTTCCCAGCCATGGCCAGACCCTGCCTGCAGCAGGGGCCTGCTCATCTCTTGGACAGGGCGGGGTTTGAAGAACAAGCACTACCAACAGTGCAGCCAGTCTGCAGCGGTTTATCGGCTGCTAATCTATTTACCATCCAGCTAATCAGGTTGCTCTGTTCGGTGCTGCAGAGGCTCTGAGCTGCCCTGTTGTAATCGAGATGACTGGTGTGTGTAAGCTGGTGTGTGTATGAAATCGAGCTGCCTGTTTCAGTGGAGACAAGGTCTTGTCTGCTGAGGTTCGGAAGTACTTTCTGTTTTGTAACTCTCAATCACTTGCATTTATTCAGGACGTTTATCTCAAGAGAAGTTTTGAAGTTTTCTGAGTTCATTCTCCAAATCGACCATTGTTTGGGGGGGATTGAGGGATTAGCAGGTTAGGTATTTTCTTTTCAAAGCGTGGGAGGAGTGCAGCTCATTCTCCTCTCTCGGTGAAAGTGTGTCACCCAAATTCATCAGCTTAAGAGCGAATTTCTGGGTGATTGTTTCTGTTTACATCAACATACTACCAGCACAGCAAGCATCCTTTTTGTATACTTTTCTCCTTGATTCTCATGCCAGCATTAATTGTTGTGTTTGAAGTAGTTTCTTTACAACAGAAAACCAAGCAAAAGACTCATCTATTTAAATACTGCACTAAGGAGTTGATCTGAAATTCTTGCTCCTGCTTCTGTAGGTCTGTAAGCGGGAGGTAATCTTTGCTCTGGGAATTAATTGTGTTTGCTTGGATTGTCATGGCAGTAGCGTCTCCAGATTCTTTAGCAAACCTGACTTACTGTTGCTTGTGAACAAATTACCTAACAAACAAACAAAATGCAATGCCTCTTCCCTGCCCCCAAACCAACAGAATTTCCCAGGCAAACCACAGGGTTCTGGAACTTCATTTGAGCCCTTGTGGCTTTAGTAGTTAGACCAAAACACTCTTTTTTTCCTTCCCTCTTTTCTCTCCTTCATGATAATAAGACCCTGAAATAATACTCGAAATAAAGGAGATGATTTAGTCTGCTTTGGCATTATGAGAAGTCATCATACTAGGAAGATACCATGTTTATAAAATTTAATGTGGGGTGATACCATCATCAGGTGTTGTAATGGGAGCAATGGAGAAGTGCTAAATGCATCCAGTACTTAATGGGATCAGAAAAATATACAGAATCCAGCAGTGACAGTTGGATTTGCAACGTTTTCCTTAAATTTCCTTGAGTTGGGAGATTCTCCAAGCCTTGGAGCACAGTGTGTGTTTTCAGGTGCTGCATTTCAAGAGTATTTGAAAGGTAGATCTAAATGTTTATACTCAATGTGATACTCATGGTTTTACTGAATCTGTTCTGGTTTTCTTCCAGGTGAATCCGGACTGGGAAAATCAACATTAATCAACTCGTTATTCTTAACAGAATTGTATTCTCCAGAGTATCCAGGACCTTCACACAGAATTAAAAAGACTGTACAGGTATGTCTGGGGGGAAAAATTTAGCCATGATGTGAACCAGTAGGAAATACTCTGTGTGTCTTGCAATTAAAACTGGGTCTATCTGTAGAAGGATGTCAATGTGCACTAAAACCTCTGACTGTTTAAGGCAGGCTTTTAAATTTGGGTGTTAAAGGGTGTTAAAGACTTTGACATTATCATAAGGACCTCGTATAAAAGTATCCAGCGATCTTCTGCAGCTTGTACCCTTTGCAGTATATTTTTCCTTATAATAAGTTGTCACTTTGAACTGTACCTGGGACTAGGTACTTAAAGCACTAAACCTCCACAGGCAAGAAAGATGTTCCTGCAAGTGCACGATTCAACTGAAATATTCAGTCAAAGGCTGGAAAACTGCCATTGATCCATTTGTTTTGTGTAATAATTTGCTTCGTAGGGACGAGGACTGGTTGTGCTCCCATTGTTCCTGTTGCCCAACCGAGTTCTTACAGCTGCAAGATGAGTCTCAAACCACCTCGGCTGTAGCTTGAAGTGCTTGTGCGCTGACAGAGCTGTCATGAAGTGATGAAGCTTTGAGTTAGGAGGGTGCACAAGGTGCTAAACAGAAGCTGTGAAATTGAATTTATATTTTTATTCAATGGAATCAGCTAACTGTGCTCCAGTGCTGTGATCCACTGACCTTACTGTTTGGTTTGGTTTTTATTTGGGGTTTTGGGTAAAGCTTTTTAAAATCCCATCTCAGAACGCTGAATATTACCAGAGGGCCAGGAAAAAGGTACTTATGCTCATACAAAGAAGATTAAATGACAGTCAATTCAGGTTATGTTCGTTATAGCTATAGTTTAAAGAGCTTAATGGTGGGTTGAGTTCCCTGTCATTGGAAGTATTTTTTATTATAGGAAGAATTCACACACAAACTAGAAAAGGTAACTCAGTCCTATCCTGGCTAGAGGTGGATCAGTGTGATAAAAGTTAAACTAAAATGGTGTGTAGGGGGTTTGAACAGAGCCCTGGCTGAAAAGCTGCTGCATTTTTCTCTACTTCTACTCTGCAGGCTAAATCCTGAGGGTGGCTGAGAGCTACCCCGAGCCATTTTCAGTAGCGAATTGGGGTCCGTCGTGACTTAGCAAATAATATGATTAGAATAAAATATATTGAAAGACCAGCTTGTACTCTTTTCCAGCATAAACCTTTCAAAGCTGAGGATGTCAAAGGTTTTCTAGGGTAGAGAAGAGACAGACCATCCTAAAATCGTGGTGGTAATATTCACTTGCTCTTACATGGTGGGAACAACGTATTGGTCAGGAATTGTGTAAGAGACTTTTGCATAGATAAATACAAACTAGGGTTGGGCTTGGAAACAACTTGCTGTGTGAGGCAGATCCTTTGTATGAATTTCACGGCAAACACAGAAAACCAGGTGGTAATAAGTGAGTTGATATCAGATGAATTCAAAGGAAACTTCTTCAGGAATGACAGGGTGTGAAATATGTTTTCTCTGATTATTTGACCCTCTGAAATGGAGTGTGGTTAAAGGCTTGTTTAATCCATTAAAGCAGTCAAGCTGTAACAAGGAGACCCGCGTGACCCAGTGGGCTGGAGTGCATGGGAAAATGGCCGTTTGGAGGAGACTTTTACTAAAAAGTTCTAAATTCCAAGGCATGAACTAACGTTTTCCACGAATCCCTTGGGAATACTTGTAAATTAGATGATAGGATGCAGTTGGATGCCTAACTATGAATGACAGTAGTTTACAGTGATTTTCTGGATCTTTTCCAGATGTTGCTGCTTTCTCTGCCTTTTTGACCATGTATGGACACATCCATTTAGGTCAGAAAAATGCAACTTTACAGAGGCTTTGGGGCAGATTCTTCACCTGCTGTCTCTTCCCAGCAGACTCTGCTGCTTACAGTATATGGTAGACGTGGTCTGATAGTCCACAACACAAGCGTAGGACACGTAATTTGATCAACTCATGTTTCTTATTCTGTAGGTTTTTGAAAACCCTGCTCTGAGAGCAAGATAATGAATTTAGGAGGAGTGAGAATAAACTTAATTCCTCACCACCCAGTAAGAGCTCGTTAGTGCAAGTCACTTGTCAGAAGGTGCCTTCACAAATTCAGCCACGCTGATATTTTACAAGCGTCAGGAAAAATGTTTGGCGTGGCATTTCTGACCATCTCCTGACCTTCCTTTTCCTTTGGTATAAACACACGTTCAAGAGAATGTTTTATTAATTGCTGCTTTTGTAAAAGCATTCCTCTGCAAGTGCTTAATAATTTAATGGTTCTTGCTGGGAATTTCTGTGATGGAGAATGAAGCTGGTACCTTGTAGCACTTGGCAGGACTACAGCTCTTAACATTGTCCTCTCCAGTATTTTGAAAGTGTTTTGGGTTTCTTATACTCGGAGAGAGCTCAGTTTTAGGAGAGCTGTGGACAAAAAGATAGCAAAAAGAATGTGAGGAATCAGAAGTTAATCTCCTGTGTGCTAAAGCTTGCGAGTAGTAACCTCTTGGCCGAGTTGATTATATGGATTACTGCCCTGAGTTCTGGCATCGATTGTGTACAATAAAATTTCTCCACAGAACTCTTGAGAGGGGGAAAGATATATTCACCACAATTAAAACAGATGTTTTTAAAGCCCTGTGTGTACTCCTGCATTCTCACAGCTTTGGGGTGGACGCTTTTGGAAGGATAGGAGTTGTGCAGTCAGTGAAAGGGTAACTTGATGGTGTCTTAGGCTGCTATGTGTGTGTTGGGTCTTTTTATTTCCTTTTTTTTTTTTTTAAACCTTCCTAGAAGCAGGTTAAACACAGAGCTTTCTTTCCAGTTAGCTACTGTTTTCTGTGCTTCTGTATATTCTCTTCTGAATTTGAATCAGTGTTTTGCTTGAGCAGAAGGGATTTAGCCTGACTTTCTGCAGAGCGTTAATTTATGCCATTGCATCACATACCCAGTAGATTGCAAAGTGTTTACACCGATGTTGAGGTGTGGCTGTGAGAGAGCCCGTTTCACCGATGCAACCGGGGATGTGCAAGCGCTTCAGCAGCATCGATACCAACTCTCAAAACTTGAGCTGGTCAAGAAACCAGCCAGATAGGGTTTATTATCCAAGTTTCTGCTCTCTCTGGAGGTTCATTATTGAATGTTGTTGCAGGTGTTCACCTAGTTAAATATAACTTTCTTGTCTCTCCCCAGTTGGGGTTTAGGAGGCTTAAGAACTGTTAAGCAAGAAGCAAGAAGGTGGCATCATTGTCTGCCAGCTTGTGGGTGGCTCTGAATAAGTTGCACGGTTGAGTTCTCAAATCCATATCTAGAAAACTAAAAACTTAATAGAAATTGTCTTATAGATTATCAGGGGAAAAAACTGTGAATAAATGGTGACCAATTGGAAAGAGCCAACACACTAACGTGAGTTTGTCGTTTCTCGCTGCTGGGGATCAGACTGATACGACAGCGGCGTACGGCCCTCTCAGAGAGGTACCCTGGCGTTGGCAATATCCCCAGTTACTGAGGTATTAGTAGATAGGAGGAGGTAGCAGCCCGGTTGCTGTTTAGCCTCAATTTTCTGTGTCATGACATGCTTAAGCTGTTTGCTGACATGCTTCCTGCAAGCCAGCGGAGCTGTGCAGCAGATGGGTGGTCACAACGCCAGGCACGCGTTCCCACGCCCGGATCTTGCATCATGCCTTGTGCTGGTGCAGCTGCCTTCCGAGCCAGGTTTCCACCAGCAACCTGAGCCAACAGGAACCAATCCATTACGGTCACGTGAGGTCGAGCTCAGCAGATTGCAGCTAGATTGTGTTACTGTTCAATATCAATCTCTTTGTAACAGGAAGCCATCCCTTTCTATGATTCCTTTCCCAAGCATTATACTAACTGAAGAGTAAATGTATTCTTAAAAATGCCTTAAAAGGTCTAGAAATGTAGAGTCTAAGGGGGGAGGATTTGTTGTGAAAAGTGTAATTTTCTTTGAAGTGACCAAAGTTCACAATTTCATGAAGTTATAATGCCTGATTTATCAGAACGCCTGGATGTCTCAGAACATCTTTTTGTTTTGTTTTTTATACTGGCATTAATATTGTGGGTTAGGGCTTTTCCTGTTTCAACAGGAGTTAAAATAAGATGGTATCCTATATACTTAGATTATCAAATTACTGGGATTTTATAAGGAAAACACAGACCCCGTATCCCTCTGAAGCAGAAAATATAGCAAGTCTTTGTCAGACTTCTTATTCAATGGATGCTTTTCCCAGCGTTTAAGTGGGTGACTGAATTGCTCAAAATTTAATCTTACACTTTATTCATTTTACAGGTCGAGCAGTCCAAAGTTTTAATCAAAGAGGGTGGTGTTCAGTTACTACTTACAATAGTTGACACGCCGGGATTTGGAGATGCTGTGGATAATAGTAATTGGTAAGACATTCGTTGTATGTTCTCCCACGACAATTCTGAATTGTATTTTGTGCATGTGAGAGTTAATACCCTGTGGCATTTTTTTTTTTAAAGGCATGCTTCGATCTTCAGTTAAAATATTAATGCTTTGAAATTTTCCAGTCAATGGAAAGCTTCAACCACTGAAGTTCTGAGCACCTTTATAACTCAACTGAAATGCTGTCAGCTTTTCCCTTTTAAAGAGCATTTGGCTCTTTATCCACATACACAGTGTGCAGCACCAACTTCTGTGCTGTCACAAGATGTGACCAGTAAAGCGTATTCCTTTGGCAAGTGTTCTTAAGTGTTCTATTTAATGCTATTACAATGAAGGTGATTGTGTTTGAAAGGGTTTTTTCGGTGAACTCATAGATTGTGTCTTCAGAGCTGTGTGTGCTGAGGAGCTGGTCACTTAAAAGGTGCTGTCTTGAAGTCTGTTGATTTAAAAATGAAAAAAGCAAGCTGTGAGGAAAGAGGGTACATCTCTTTCTTAGTAAAGACAGACTTTTTTTACATAAATGATGTGACTTACAGGTTTTTATTCATGTAACCTCTGCAGCTGGCAGCCGGTTATTGACTACATTGACAGTAAATTCGAGGACTACCTGAACGCAGAATCCCGAGTGAACAGACGTCAGATGCCAGATAATAGAGTGCAGTGTTGTTTATACTTCATTGCTCCTTCAGGACATGGGTTCGTATGGGTGTATTTTATGTGTCCTTTCTCTTTTATCTCAGACAAACATCCAAATCTGGCATTCTTAGTTCTCTGAAGGGCCAGACAGGATTTTCTTAATAGCTTGCGCACAGTGCTTGATTTAAAGATGAGCTTACTTTGGCTTGTCAAACATCGGCAATCAATTGATAAGTTAGAAGAGGAGAAAACATGATTGCTCGTTAATTACCTAACAAGAGAAGTAGTATTAGAACAATTAAAAATCCACAAGTGTTTACAAGTGTCAGGTCTGTTTGTGATCTATGTAGCTTTTGCTCACACATTCCTGTTTAGGAGGAGAAACTGATTTAGGCTTCAAGCAACAGGAATTTTCCTTTCCTTCCTCCCTCCCTCCCTTTGATTTCAATGATGAATTGAAGATGGGAATTTCGTGCATCCTTATAAGCATGCTTGAATGCACCTGGAGTCTAGTCCTTTGTCTAGTGACAATGCCAATGGCATTCTGGATATCTTTTTTTCAGTTATTATACAACGTTCCAGCCCTGCTTAGATTTTTTAACTTGATCAGGCTTCTATCTAGTGGTAGAGAGGGAGAACTGCATTTCCAGGGTGTATGAGGTGCAGACTGACTATATCAGAAATGGATCATTTAGCATTTTATCATTGTAATATAACTGATTAAATCTGTCAGAGACTCTTAAGTTACACCTTCAAAACCAGAAGTAAGCGAAGATAAATGGCCTGTTCTGCCATATGGGCCAAAAGTAGTAAAACTTGTTCAAGTGAGTAATGAAATAATTCTGACTATTATTTCTTGGGCAGTGAAAAACGCAGCTATTACAGCCAGCTTCTGGAATGGTTCTCATCGTTTTGAATTAGTCAGAGACTTCTCCAATTTGGAAGGAAATGTTGGGAGATGTAGAAGAGGTTTTCATATGTCAGCTTGCCTTAATGAATGTCAGCTTTGCTCAACACATGTCACATGTAAATGCAAACTCTCAAGTCCTTGGCATACACTGTTTTACTAGTGTGCAAAATCAAAATGTCATTTGAAGGGGAGATGATCCTTGTGTTCGTTAATCTTTTTTGAGCTAACCTTCAGATTCTTAAATATTTATCTTCCCTCCACACCCTCCTTCTATCTGTCAAAATTTTCTAAAGCAGTGGGAAGGTACAAATTGTTCATAAGGAATAATAAATGTAATGCTTCAGATAAAGTAAGTTTTGGTTACTAAATTCGAGAGGCTAAAAGCTGGCAAAGTATGTTTGTTCTACAGGTATTTCATGTTATACTTGGGGAGAAAAAAGTGTGAAGATGAGCTAGGTTTGCATAGTGGTTTTCTATTACTGGACTAGAAGCATTCCAATAGAGGAAACGAATGAAGCACAGAGAACATCGGTGCTGCTGTTGGCATGCACTTCCTCTTCGAAGCTGCTGTCTCCTCTGAAAGGATGTAGCTCACTTCCTACCTGCTTTTGGTGGTGGTGCAGTCTTAGGTCATGTTTCCTGTGCAAACAGCAGCACGTGTCACCCAGCGAGCAGTGGACACTTAATGCGTGATTGTATTTACATTGAATTAAAGCATTTGTAGGTGAAAGTGCTTCTATCCTTATGTTAAAGTGAAGATAACTTACGTGTTCTTTAACATTTTATTATAGCTTCTTCTCCAAACCATATATAAAAGAATAACTTTGAATGCCAAATGAATCTAGTTTTAATGTTCCTAATTCTAATTTCTTTTATATGAGAAATAATCTTGTTAAATCCTCCAAGCGAATCCTTTAAGCCTGACTAAACTTGCTATAATTCTGAAGCATTAATGCGTCAAAACCTCCGTGGCTTTACTTCAGCCAGCGGGAAATACTTACCACTTTGATCCACACTGACGGTTTTATATGCCCATGTGGTGGGTGGTTTTGGTTTTGTGTCACTGTCATCCGTGTTCATAAAGGTCTTTTTGTTATACGTAGCGATTTAGAGAGGAGATATTTCTCCTTCACTGGTACACAGGCCACAGAGTTCATTGTCTTGAGCAATCTAATGTATAAAAAAAAAAAATCACACGATTCCAGGGGATTTCCTGTAGAAGTTGCAGGTAGTCTTTTGAATTTCATTCATCTATCACTCATAAATCAGTGTGTTAAGAGCAGCTGTCAGGACAAATCTCAAATCATTTGTACATTCTTGTTTAACTAACATAAATTGCAAAGCTCTAATGCTCTCTTTCAGACTTAAGCCTTTGGATATAGAGTTTATGAAGCGCCTGCACGAAAAAGTGAATATCATTCCACTTATTGCCAAAGCAGACACACTTACACCCGAGGAATGCCAACAGTTTAAAAAACAGGTGAGTTGAGAGATACGTATTTACAACACGGGATAATTTAGTAAGTTGATCCCTGTGGAAATGGTGAGATTTAACTTCTTACATGTAAAGTTTAAACCCTGAAGCAATGACGGGAGACAGCAAAGCTAGGTAATTTATATCTCTAGATTTAATTATATTTCTTGGTGAAATAATCTTGTTTCTATCCGCAGGGGAAGAGGTTTCAAGTGTAGTATGGTTCTTGGCAAGTGAAATAATTCACTGCTGAGATAAAAATCAGCAAGGGAGCTCTCAAGATTTAGGTGCCTAACAGGAGTTGTGTGTCTAAAAAAAAAAAAAAAAAAAAGGGGGGGGGGGCGTTTTAAACATGAGGAAAACATTCTCTCCAAAATTAGGGGTCCTAAAGGGGGTTGTGTGGTAAAAAAAAAAAAAAAAAAAAAAGGTGGGGGGGGGCGTTTTAAACATGGTGAAATAATTCTAACGTTCATATAATTTCTTTGTAGACTAAGTTTGGTATCAATATCTCCAAGTGGTGTATGTTTTACTTCAACTACAGGATCAGAGCAGCACATTTATTTAGGCTTTGCTGTATTGTATGAGGAGGATAAGGAGGACCCAGAACAGGTTAAGGCATGAAGACTGGTGTACTGAGCGGTGCCCAGTCCTAGTTTAGAAGAACACAGGGTCTGAAAAGCAGATGCAGTAAGAGATGTTGTGTGCAAAACTCCTGATTTAAGTCTAAAAATTAGAGGATGTTTTCTGCCTTGGAGAAACTTAAGGTGCTATAGACCTGAAATCGGTTCTGCTTGCATTTCATGGGTGGTTTCATTTTGATGTGAAGGGGTAAAAATGGTAGAACACAGAATATTTCTTAATATATAAGCAGTTTTATCAATGAGTTGATGTTAAATGGGGGCGACTTCCCCAAATCAAACTTTGAAAATAAGTCTTTGCATGAATTGGAAGCTTATGTTCTTACAAGATGGCAAACCCACGAACCAGAAATATTCCCCAGGGCTCTGCAGCGCAGCTGCCAGCTAAACGGTCTAATGCTTTTCCGTTCTAAAATTCTGGAAAACTAATCAGTTTGTTTTTAAAAATGCCCTGCGGACAAACCGAGCACCAAAACAGTACAGTCTCATTTCTGATGATGCCGTCAGTTATTCTTAAATTTTCATAAGTGCTTGCAAATATTTCTCGACAACCAACTGCTGGAGTCAGCCCATCAGTCACCTTAATATGCAAAGGTTTTACATACCAAACAAAAGGAGGGAGAATCAGATTGCAGCACAAAACAGAGTTACTACAAAGTACGAACGCCTCAAAATTGCTCACACAAATAACCTGTGTTTGGTTGTAGATAATGAAAGAAATCCAAGAACATAAAATTAAAATATATGAATTTCCAGAAACAGATGATGAAGAAGAAAATAAGATTGTTAAAAAGATAAAGGTAAATAAATTTCTTTTGAAAAAATTGCTTGTGATGGGGTGAAGGGGAGAGAGTGAAAAGCTTTGTGTCATTAATGAAGATCCCACCACAATATTTAGAAGAAAAAAATCAGATGTAAAGCTGTTGTTAGAGTTACTGCTCATCAGCAGAGGCAATGAATGATGCTCTTAGATGACTTAACTCCTTTAATGGCTAAAATTTGGAATGGGAGCAACTAGATCACGTGTTTGTTCAATAAACTCCGAAAAGATCACTTTCTTTTTACTCCATCCCTATCTGACTCTTATCTACGTCCCACATCTTGGTTGATTCTGAGCTTTGAAGGAATCAAAGGATAAGGTGTGCAGTGGCACAGAGCACGTGCCTTACGGTTAAGAGCTATCGGACTAATTGATACACCGAAACCTTAATGGAGATGAATGACTAAAGAAAATCAAAAGGACTGTCAGGCTGCTGGAAGGCTTTTAGTTTTTTTTATTCATGCTTTTGGTTTGTTCTTTTATGTTGGAGTCTATCTTGTATACATTTCTTGAGCCTTGCTTCTCTTGGATCAGTCGCTTTAACAGCCTGCAAGAGCTTTTAATATTTTTGCTGCTGTGGGAATCACCTAGAATGGGTAAACACAAATCACACAAATGGAAGATATTCTGGGACTGAGCCTGAAGGAGAAGAGCAGAATAAAAGAAAGGACAGAAGTCCAAAATACTCAGCTTTGTATACTGTTCCTTTCAGCTACTTGAAGCTGCTCTTGGCTCCTTTGTTGCTTGTTACACTGGAGGGATTTTTGGTTGAGCTGAAAACAAGAACTTGAAGTAGTTCTTTGCCAAACCTTTTGAGAACATTTTTGGGTAAAAGATCCAGACAAAGTAACAGCGCTTGTAGCCAGTGGGAATGAGAATTCATAAATAATTACTGTGTGATTGAGTAAATAGGAAATGGTTTGCCTGTTGCTTAGCTTACTGAGTAACAGTAATGTCTGTTTCTTAACTAGATTCTCAGAATACAACGGTGTCAGGAATTTCGAAGGGGGGTGTGTATATCTGTGTCACTAAACTAGGCAGAGGTCAGTAAACATAGTGGTTCTTGCGCTTTGGGTAAGCTGCACTGCGGTGTTACAGCACCAAACTAGCTTATGTCAAGCTTTCAGTATCTGCTGGCAGTTGATGTTGATTTTTAAAGTAATGCTTTATCTCGTAGGACCGTTTACCTCTTGCTGTGGTAGGTAGTAATACGATCATTGAAGTCAACGGCAAGAGAGTTAGAGGCAGGCAGTACCCGTGGGGCGTTGCAGAAGGTAAGGCTTTCTCATGATGTTTTTTTATCCGTTTAAAACTTCAGACATCAGTCTGTGTTTGAAATGCTTAATTTGAAGGTGCTTTGGTCTAGAAATTTATCAACTATACCCTTTTGCTATTCTGACAAGTCTGGGAACAAGGTGAAGGTTCAGCAAGGTGTAACTTTGCAAGCAGGTTCCTGTTGAAGCCTCGCTGAGGAACTGAAAAACCCGTAGTAACTTACTGCAGTTAACAATGAGGCTTAGATCACAACTGTTGGATTGACTTCTTTTAATTTTCTTCATCTAAAAACCTATGTATTTCTTCAATTCTTCTTTCTAGAGTATTCACATTACACATGTTAATTTGATCAGCTCGATTAGCATAAATTTGGTGTAAAGTTTCTTGGAGAATATTTTTTTTTCCCCAAAACATCTGGGTTTTAATCGCTGGGGTGTAACAACAGGAAGGTACCTGGTAATGAAGTGAATATTTCTGGTAGTTCTTTTAAATTTTTTTTATTCATTTAACACTTACTTTCTACTGTTCCAGAGGCTTGAAGATAACTGCATGTTGTTCTGGCAGTCATTGCTTGTGCTTCAATGGTGTTCACTTGTTTCAGATGGCGCATGGCATGGCCTGCCCCTTGTTGTGTAGTGAAATAAGCACTATTAAACTGGGTTTCCATGATCATTGAACTTCTTTTCTGTAGTGTGCATTTGTTGAATAAAGAGATGATTTTTTTTTTCCTCTCACTATTTCTGCTTTCTGAGAGCAGTGGACATTGATGCAGTGTAAAATAGACAAAAAAACCCAAACAAACCCAACCCCAACCAACAAGCAGCGTATGGACCGGCACTTTAAAAAGAAGTGCTGGAGCACTTTGAAGTGTCTGTCTGTCTGGCAGGAAATGAGGTTTGGCAGAAAGTGAAAACCCAGCTGCACCAGAGAGGATCCAGCGTTATTTAAGGCTCTTGTGTTAGCATTTGGAGATGTACAAAACGGTGCTGCTTTTTATTTTAAAACAAACTTCATCAATGTTGCACGCTCTTGTGGTTGTACAGCTTTTGGAAAGGGAAGAACTAGCCTAACTAAAAGGAACCGCTTTAAGTGGCTTTGAGTCTGTCAGCAAAGGACAGACTACTCGGAGATGATCCTTTTCTTGGGAGTATGACCTCACGTTCTATCTGGAACTTACCAGTTAGTGTAAAACCATGGAATAAAATAATGCAGGAGTGCAGATACAAAACAAACATGTGAAGAGGCTCTGTGCTTCATTATTCTGTAGGATTCACTGAACTTACTTGGGTTATTTTTACTCCTTCATCCTGTTTTTCTTCTTCCGTCCCGTGAAAATGTCCCATCTCTGCTTCAGGGGCACACTGGAACCTGCCTCGTGCCTTTATTTTGTGTGTGCCAAGAGCTTTGCATGTTGCCTTCTTGCCTCACGCCAGGGCGTTCTGGGGTGTATGTACATTCTTCTCCGGTGTCATTTCATTACCTATGAGGGAAATCCACTCACAGCATCAGCCTCTCCTCCAGTAATGGGATGACAGGCACGGCGGAATAGGTGGCTCTAATGCCGGTTGCCAACACGCTCTTTTGGTCCATAGGCACGTGCATCAAAATATATATATAACCTGTAGGCTGTTGGAATGAATGTAGGATAAAAGCCTTACCTCTATGTAAGAACCGTCTGTTGGTTAGAATCTCAACGAAAATGTACTTCTTTTTGCAGTTGAAAACGGTGAGCACTGTGACTTCACAATTCTGAGGAACATGTTGATAAGGTAAGTAACTTACAGGTGACATCACGTTTTCTGGTATGTCTGAGAGAATTGGAAAGGCATATATTGGAGAAGGAAGGATTTGAGCTAGTGAGTTTATAGTAATCCCCGTATTTTTAATTATAAAGATACCTGACACTTTCTGATACCTTCTTTAACCATATATTTAGCAAGCCGTGGTGCTGGTGCTGGTTTGTTTTTAATAGTTCCCTTTACTTTCTGACTACTTGTTCTTGAAAATTGTGATAAGCCATAGGAACAGTTATAGGCTTTTTCTTTTTTTGAAATTTTCTAAAGCAAGACTGCCTGTGCTTCATCATGTCGGGCACCGAGTCCCATCCTCCCGGCAGTCAGTCAGTGACATCTGCTGTGACAACTGTTTGATTATCAAGGTTTGCTTTTCTCCAGGCTGACGATGGAACGTTATCAAAGGAAGCTGATGTTTGTATCTTAGTCATGAACTTTGCATTTAGCTTTTGCAGACTTAAAAGATAGAAGGTAGGAAGTTGTGGCTTGTTTGCTGATTTTACACTCATTGACAGAACTCATATGCAGGACCTGAAGGACGTCACTAACAATGTACATTACGAGAACTACAGAAGCAGAAAACTGGCAGCTGTTACATACAACGGTGTTGACAACAACAAAAATAAAGGGCAGCTAACAAAGTAAGTTCTTGTGAAGGTTGTACTGCGCTTTATTTTTTGTTCCTTTCGTGTATGTGTGGTGGGATTTTTGGTTTGGGTTTTTTTTTGGTGGGTGGTGGAGGGTTTTTTTGTACTGACCCTCCAGTCACTTCTTCACTGTGTTCTGAACATTGTAGACTTCTCATTTACTTATGATTTGGGGTTTTTTCTATTTTACTAAGCCTGACACTAGTTTAACTGAATGTGCTAAATAAAAATTGGTTTTAGGTAGATTCAGTTCTGAAGAGAATCCATACATTTACTATTTCCATTTCACTGGTACTTACTGCAAAGTTTTCGTGCATTTGTTTTTCTGTTTTGGTTTATATACTTCTTCTGGGATTATGGCTTACATGAATGCTCAATAGTCAGCATCAGGGATGTTTTTGAGAAGAATGGGTTAATATTTGCTTAGAAACTTTGCAAATCCAGACCCACCGCTGTCATCCTTGAAACGCTGCCCAGGCTCCTTCTGTGGCCGCTTATCACAGCGCGGAAATACTGCAACATCTTTATCTTTGGTGAGAGGAGAGTTGCAACGCAGGGGGTTGGTTTCTTTGTTGCTTTGTTTTTTTAAACCTAATGTGTCATTTTAATTACCTCTGACAGCAAATTGTTTGCCAATCTGATGAAGTTATTGGAAGATTTAAAAGTAGCCTCTACTGTATTCCGCATTGTATAATGCGATTTGAGAACAGCTGCGCTCTTAAATTGAAGTATTTTTCCTGCTCTGCATGTATCAACTGTCTCAACAATAATTAGTGATTAAAAAATTAATAATTAGTGACAGTATTTCTTTTATTTGTCCTGTATTTAAATACCAGATGCTTCCGGATGCGTATAGCAAGTATGTTAGAAATACATCTCTAGCTACACTCATCCTCGTAACTGCACAGTGTTGAGGGCAGGGAGAGGAGGGGTTTTAACATCTGACATTACTAAACGAGGTGTAGTCACTGTGGAAAAATTGGGGCCATGTAAAGTACTGAAAAGTGGAGCTTTTTCATTGCCATTTTGGGCATCAGGGGAAGTTGTTTAGATTTTATTTTTTGTGTGTTGTTCAATACTATTTTCTATACCTTTCTGAATTGTAGTATGTTTTCTTTAGATTTTGAAGAATCTTGATTTTAGTGATAACACTTTCACTGTTTTCTGTTTGGTGCCTGCTTGGTTTAGTGTTAGTCTGCACCTACAAACTCACTGTGTTCCCTTAGCCAAGTAAGGGATGGTTACTCTGCCTTGTTCTTTAAAAGAATAACACAGTGATTTTTGTAAGTAATCTTTTATTGCCCTACTGCAACATAACAAGATGCATTTTTGCATAAATGCACCTCCCAGAAGGTGTTTCAAAACCCCTTTCAGGTCCTTCGTTCTCCCCACATCCCCAGTCGGTTGCTGGGATTTCCGTTTTAGCTAGGATTTACACCAAGAGGGTCTGGAGTTGCTCTGCTTCCATCCTTACCTCTGCACCTCCTGCCGCTTCGGATCACTGTGCTGTCCCACCTGACTATTCCTAGGTAAACATACCTTCTGGAACAGTTTTGTCCGTAAGAAATTGAAAGAGGGGAGAGCAAACATTACCAGATTACCTGTGCATCCCCTCAGGAATTTTATACTTGCCTGCTTGCCTTTTGTCTGTGTCTCAACGTGGAGCAGTATTGGACTTGTCCTCTGGAAATCTGATTCATTCATTCACGGGAGACCGATTCTGCAAGTCTCTGAGAGAATGGCGACATGGTCTGGTGCTGTCTGGTGGTGGTACAGGCGTTCTGCTAAACACGGACGCAACCTCTGGCTCTGAGCACTCCGAAGCTGCTGTTTTTTTGTCAGCCGGGAGGGTAGAGGTCAGGGGAGATGTACACACCGTGGTTCTTGCACTTTTCCAAAAGCATCTCCAACTGGCAGCGGTCGGAGACTGGGCTGAACTTTTGTGCCCTTAAAAAGCTCTTTGAAAGCAGCTTTTTGCAGACCTTTGTTTTTCAGGCAACCGTTAACATACTTCCTTGAACAACAATAAAAGTACGTGCTACAGGTTTTAATAATTTCTGTCCAGCTGATGAATTTCTCTCTGATTTGTCTCCTTAGATTTGGTGAAACTCTTAATTGACTATTCCACCATTAACGTGTTAACCGAAGTGCAATCCATAGCATGTGTTTTCTGTGGCTGTGTGGCCTTCTGTGAGGCAACCGTTAACATACTTCCTTGAACAACAGTAAAAGTACGTGCTACAGGTTTTAACAATTTAGTGCAGTTTCTTCTGTCCAGCTGATGAATTTCTCTCTGATTTGTCTCCTTAGATTTGGTGAAACTCTTAATTGACTATTCCACCATTAACGTGTTAACCGAAGTGCAATCCATAGCATGTGTTTTCTGTGGCTGTGTGGCCTTCTGTGTGTTTTAGGTTTAGCGTCTGATTTCTGTCACGCAGAGTAACAAAACCCACCATGTGTAGGTCCTTCTACCCACTTAGCTTAGACTACGTCTAACTCCTTCTGCCTGTGTTCTTAGCAAATGCTGTGGAATGGTTCTAATGTCTTACTCCGTGGTGTCACTTAATGTCAGAATCTTGGTTTCAGACTTTCTTCCTGTCCTGTAGTATTGGGGAAGTGCTAAAGCACTGTGTTCTGGGGAGGGGAGAGTGCAGTCAAGCTGAGTCCCACCGCTGGTGAGACCTCTGCAGGCCATGGACCTCAGGTGCTCCTTTTGTAGCTCCACACTCATGGGATCTTAACACTCTGGCCTTTACTAGGTGATGATTTAAAAGAGCAGATAAGCCTTGAAACAGCATCGGTTTCCAAAAACTTTAGAGCAAGTGGTTGTTCATTTCACTAAAATATTTTAAATCACTTTAAAAGCATGAATATTCCAGGGAAACTCTTCCTGACTGTATCCGCACATCAAACCTGCGTTAATATTTACATGTCGTAGTGATTACTAATGGAATTTGGAATAAACAGAACAAGCTTTAACTAACAGTCTTTCCTTTTACTGTGGAAAAAAAAATTTGGTGTGGGGGAGCACATAATTAGCTTGAGGAATCTATTACTAATGAATTTACTTTTAAAATTATTGCTTTTTGGTTTTGTGGTTTGATTTAAGCATGCTAAGCTAAGCCTCTGTATTTTTTGTTTTTTAGATTTGACACAGTTGAAGGCATGTAAGTGGTCATTTAAATTTTTCCAAAAAACTTAGAAAAATTTTATAAACACAAAAAGGGTTTCACTGTTGAATGTTTCAGATTGAAAACAATTTCCTGTTATCCCGCTCTTGGCATTGGTGGTTTTTTCCCTAGAAGTCCTTTTTTTTTGGCCTAAATCTGTGCTAAGGTAAATGTCAGGAATTTATAAATCCTTTCAGTGACACATACCTCTGTAAAAACCGAACTTTTTGGCTAAGCCTCAAGACAAATTTGTTCCAAATTCAACAATGAGTAGAAGTGCATAAATGACAGAATTCCCCCACTTTCTCTCCATAGCTCCATCATCTTTATGTAGATGCTTATAAAGAACTAGTGGAGTTTTCATCCTTATCTGTAATTTTTTTTCATTGGATGGGGGAATTGGTTACTTTAATTTCTTGGGATGATGTTTTTATCTTATTAGCAGCTCGCAGAGGTTCCACTTTGCACATATCTAGAATAATTTTTAATATTTCCAGATTAATTTAGAGGGCTGTTTTAACGTCCGTCCTGTTAAATCAGTTAAATGTTTTGCATCTTTGTTTAGTGGTTGTTTTTTTAGCTCATTTTTTGTTCAAGTTCCTTGTACAGTTTTATCCTGAATGATGTGCTTTTACCCACATCATATCCCTCTAACAAAACCAGTTGTGGCCGATGTTGTAAAGCTCTCAGCTGTACCTGCTCACTTGTTTGTTTATCAACCCTTCTGTGCTGATTTTTTTTTTTACCACTTTCTCAAACACCACTTGCACAACATCTGTGTTAGATCATTAGGTTGTCGATAGCAGGATGGCTCTGCTCCCTTCCAAGTCCAAAGGAGCGCAGCAATGACTCCTCAGCACCCAGATCTACTTCCCAGGTTAATTTTTGAAGAGCAGATACATTTGAGAACTTTACACTTCCAAAAGGTAACAACAAGACGACAGTCTTGTTGTGGCAGCTGGTTAGCTTCCCCAAGCGCTGCTACTCACCTCTGCTTTCATTTTCTTCTTCATTTGGTGCATTATTGTACTTCACCTGTGTTTAACCATTTCCTTTTTTTTCCTTGACAAAAGTTGCTGGCAGTTTTCCTTCCAAAGGGCTGAAGGAAACATTAGGCTGAGGATCACTTTCAGTTCTGTTACACAGCATTTTACTCACCAGTCCAGGCTTTGCAACTATTAGTTCAAACTCAATGTAATTAATTGTTTTAAATGGAAGTGCCATTTTCTTCCTCCTCATCCCCACCCTCCCAATTGTCACCTCTAAACTACTTTTATTTGAGGGAAAAGTTCATATGACATTATTTACTTTCACTGTATGCTTAGGTGGTGAAAATGGGCAAGCAGGAAGGATAAAATGAGCCGTTAACAGTCGAAGCAGATGTTTGATACCTAACCTCCATTCCTTTAATGGCAAATTCAGCATCACAATAGACATTGCTAATTATGTTCAATCATCACTGAAAATTAGTGGATTCTTTCCTCCTTTTAGAATGCTTTTTCTGTATGATTTGAACACTTTTTTTTATGTTACATAGGGTTGTTTTTTTGAAGAATTGAAAGCAAAAATACTATTTGTGGTAGGGCTTAGGCTTGCCTTCTCTGTTTTACCATTTGCTGGTCTGAGTGGCTTTAGCACCCAGTACAGTACAAACCCTCAGCTGGGTGACTGGAACCTTTCCAAATATATTCAGTTCTCCAGCTTTACCAACACGAGAGTCAAAACTTTGTCATTTTAAGCCCTACGTACTCAAAACTGCAACAAGAGACTGGTGGTTTGTTTTGATTGCTCTTTGTGGAACAGCAGAAAAATCTTACCAGCAATCCTCCCTAGATCAAAAACATCCTGATTTATTGGGTATTTAATGTGAAACTCACTATTTAAACCCATATCACCATAACATGGATGGGAGGCTTATACAGCACAGAATACAGTGGGATCCAGGGAAGAGGTTACCATAAAGCATATAGAAAAAGGAAATTTACTGTATGTTATTTTATACAGCAAGTTTATTAATAGCTTTCTAAAGAAACTCTTCCAACTAACATGGCCATGAAATACCGAAGTTCAGTTGCTCGAACCTATTTTTGCAAAGTCGCTCTCGCTCCAGATGTGTGACCACAGCATTCAACACAGTCATAATGTTCAGTTCCTCTTGGGCTCACTTTGAGCAGTGAAGATGCAGAGAGGAAATGGGACTCTCTTGTCTGCAACGTGCTTAATTTTTATGATATCCATTAATTTTTTGTATATATTTGAATGAGAAAGGAAAAGATGCCTGAAGATCTCTTGGAAGATGCGAGGGTGTTTTTTGGTTGTAACTTCGATTTCCTCTCTTCCCATGACCAGGTTCTGCTATAGATAGAAAGTCAAGAGTTTCTGTTGACCTAAATGTAATATAAATAAGTTGTGGGGGAGGAAAAGATACCGTATGAAATGTCTTTTTTGAGGAAGGCTTGACGAAACAGTTAAAAATGCAAATTGGATTGAAGCTAGCAGTGCATACAGCAATGCTTCAGCTTTCTATCTTGTTTTTTGCAGATGCCCTAATGTAACAGACAGGAAAAAAAGTTCTTATTCACTAACTACTTCTTCTGGATTTATGGCAGGAGCCCGTTGGCACAGATGGAGGAGGAAAGGAGGGAGCACGTAGCCAAAATGAAAAAAATGGAGATGGAAATGGAGCAAGTGTTTGAGATGAAAGTCAAAGAGAAGGTGCAGAAGCTGAAGGACTCCGAAGCTGAGGTAATCACAGCGACTTAAACCCCAACGTGCTTGAGGGCGAACAAGTGTGGAGATGGCTCTTTGTGCCAAGACTGTGCAACAAAACCTCTGTCTAGGAACTGGTTCCACCGTCAGATTTTTATGTTTAAAGACAACTCAGTTGTTCTTTCTCGTTGTTTTTGAAATGGTATCAGCCCTAACGCAAACTGTAATTTGAACGTTCACATACATTCTCTATTTTCACAGTCACAGTATGTTAAAATATTCCCGAACTTTCTTAACCTCTTTTCTCCCTCTTCTTTGGAATATTTTCTTTTCTTCCATGTGCTTAAGGTTCTTGAGACCTTCATAGTTTACAGAAATTAATGTAGTAGTGATAATTTCCTTTGCATATTAAGGAAACATTTCAGGAACTCGATTTGATCTCTATAAGAAATCATCTAAATCAGAATTACTTGACTAAGGAGGAGGCAGGGGTTTGTTGGTGTCGTGTGAACGTACATAAAGTTCAAAGGTGTTTAACTCCAATTCTATCACCTGCAGGTGAAGTCCTGACAATTAAGCAGTTTTTTATGTGCTTCCAGCAGCTCTTGAAGCAACTTTTTTAAGAGACAATTGCACAACAGTGTTTAAGTAGAAAATGAATTTTAAGTTGTGAGAAGGCAGCTTCTCACAGAGGGGTTCAAAACTGTCAAAGCTCCTGAAGAAAGTTTGGCTCCAAATCTGAGGGAAAGTGAGGAAGCTTGAAATATTTGGCAGCCCGGGCATTGTAAGGAGCCAAGACGTACTGGGTCTGAGGGGAAAAATAAATCAACCTAGCTTTTATTTTTTTTTGGAGAAGTGAATAGATAAGGATATAAATGCCAGGATACCCCAGTCAGCAATTCGAGGATTGTGAAGCGAGGTGTTTTATCTGGATCACAGTGTTCAATTAGTTACTGGATTTATCCTTTCTCAATTTCAGTCTCAAACTTTGGACCTATTAACACTTCTGGCCTCCACGTTCTCTTTGTTATATGAAAAACAAACAAACAAAAATCCTTTTATTTTTCATGAGCTGCTTCATGATGTCTTGAGCGCATCCAGTGATGGTAGTTTTGAAATGTTCATACAATTCATTCATTTTTTATTCTTTGCTGTTCCTGACTTCAACTCCTGTTGTATTTCTCTGTAGAAGAGTAGCCAACAGACAGGGCTGAGTATAAAGCATTTAAAACATCTCTAAAAGGAAGTTTGCTTTGAAGGGTTTGCGTAAGGCAGGGACTTGAAAGAGTAAGGAGAGGAGGAGTCTTATGTAATTCTAAAACATGTTACACCGCAGAGAAGGAATCACTTTTCCTGACGCTGTCCCCATTCTCGCATGCAACAGGTTTGATTGTCAGTTTGTCCCATCGACTTATGGGAGAGGCTTCCGATACTGATCTGGCAGTGCAGACAATTTGCTTCAATAATAATAATAATTCATCTAATTAGTGGATAAATCCACTCCGGTTTGTAGCTCGGGTGTTTTCTGTTCCCGCTGTTTGTTACTGCAGCTCCAAAAGTTGCTGTGTTTTCTGTGCTTATTAACTCTCTCCATAACTTCTTCTGTAGCTACAGCGACGCCACGAGCAAATGAAAAAGAATTTGGAGGCACAACACAAAGAGTTAGAGGAGAAGCGCCGCCAGTTTGAGGATGAGAAAGCAAACTGGGAAGCTCAACAACGTATTTTGGAACAACAGAATTCTTCCAGGTAAATTGTAGTCTTGTCCTGCAGATCACAGTAAACATTCTGTAGCTTTGTGCTAGAAAAAGCAGTTTCTGTGATAACGGTCAGTGGTTGACCACTATGAAAGTATCACTTAAAGGTAAGAAAAATCATGAACTGCTTTTAATTTAGAACGAGCGTATATCAGAAATACCAGGAAGATCATTGGCTTCTAAAGCAGGTTTTAATCTGCAAAAACACTGTATCCAAACATCTGTCTAAAAAAAAATGCAGTGCGTGTTTGAAAGCCAGATTGAATCAGACCCAGAGGGATGAAGGTAAAGCTTTGGGAATGGAAGTGGTTAGTTCTAGTCCCTGGAAGGGGAAATCTAGTGGTAAAAGCTTGACTAAATGTACTGCGATCTACATTATAGATGTCATACATTGTATTGCAACCGGTAAAGCTTTTCAAAATAATTTAAAAGCGGTGCATTAATGATACTTAAAAATAAAATCAGAGCGCGTCCACAGTATTTAACAAGCTTTCTTCCTGATATCTCTTTAGAACCTTGGAAAAGAATAAGAAGAAAGGGAAGATATTTTAAATGCATCATTTTGACCACCAGTTCTGTATTAGTTGCCAATATGCCAGCCTGGACATCAGTGTTTGTTGGATCCGTTTGACCAATTTTGCACCAGTCGTATCCATAGTAATGGATTTAACAGCATGACAAATTTCTGTTAATTTTGATGGAGAATGAGTTGCCTTGAATTGTCTAGGGTGTCGTGTACTTGGAAAAATAACAACTCTAAGTACCCTTTTTTTCCTTATTTTTTAAACCGCGTCATTTTTAATGCAAAAAGAAAACCCTTTCCTGTTGTACAATCATGTTCTGGTGGTTTGACGGTTTACAGGATATTAAAAACCGCAAGGACTCGAGACGGTTTTGAGGATAAATTGCCATAATCTGATGCAAACAACGCTTCTCTCTTATTATAATACAAGAGTTCCATTCAGTGCAGCATATACAATAATGTAATTTAGTCTAACACAGTCAACCCTATTTTTTGACACTTCCATTGTTTAAAAGGACACATGGAAAAACAAAAGTCGTAGGCTTACAGCGCACCTGAGCTTTTTATAACACCCCTTTTATGTTTGGGATTCTTTAAATATATGCTATTCTCATTTAGAAACTTCTTTAGCCAGAAGGATCTCATTACTGCTTCTTTTTTTTTTTTTTGTAATAACATTTAATTTAGATATTTTTTCCATATATTGGCCCTCCTAAATAGAATATAGCTTCTTTCATATGGTAGGAACCAGTGAGTAAAACTTTTCCTTTAACTCCCTTTTTACATTTTATGGTAAAGTAGCAGGAAAACGCATTTATAGGTCATTTCTAGGCAAAATTGTGGAGTTAACTACCACCCTGTTTCTACCTGTGTGCAGTCTGTCTTTATTTTACTATAGAAATGGGAATATGGCCTCAAGAGAAACATCACCATTTCGCATTTAGCTGTATTCATATACTGCATTTCTGTATTTTTGTTTGTATTGTAAAAAGTCACATAATAAACAATGTTGTGATGTAACACGCTGCTGCGTCGGGAATCTTCAAGGGGTTAAACAACCAAGTTTAACCCCTTGGGGGATGTTTGAACCGTCTCTCTTCCATCTGGACTTTACTGAGCTGCGTCTCTGGATTTCCCCGAGGAATTTAAGGTACAGAAAACGCCGGCACGGTGTGGGACTGGGAGGAAATCCAGGTTCGGGGCTGGGTTCTGCTTTGGCAAGACGAGGCTCTGGCTTGCCCAGGAGAGGGCACCAAGTGCCCGCACATGCTGCACCGCGGCTGTTTTTTGTCTCTCTGGTGAGGTTCTTGTGTCACCACGCACTTAGTGGCCTCTTTGGGTGGTTCTGTTAGGCTCGTTGGCACTCCTGGGGGGGTTGTTTTAGATGGGGGTTTTTGAAAAGGCCTTTGTGAAAGGATGCAAAGCGTCTCATTTTTTTGCAGCTGTCCCTTGTATTACCCCTGATATCACTCAGTTCATTTTTCTTTTACACAAGTTATGCTTATGGATAATGTAAAGAACAGGCAACAGTTGCCATCTAGGACAGAAGCTGCAGATTCTGAATCGCTTTTAGGACTCACCAAAACTCGGGATATACTGTCTGTGCTTTAATGTTCCCTTTCGCTCTGAAATAGGGATTTAATTTATCAGGAAACTTGTTTTCATTGTGCTGATTGTCCTCTTTTCCCCACCCCTACTCTCCATCCTCCCGCACATGCGCTCGGGATGGTCAGAAACTGGTCTAAGCTCTCGTTAGATCTTTGTATGACGGCACATGGATATTCTACAACACAGCATTTGGATGTGGATGAATTTAGAGCATATAGAAATCCAGTGTTCTGAGTTCTCATCTGAAACGGAGCATTGGCCTTTTGGGAAGACACCTCTGAACTTCTTTCTTAAATGCTTTTTCATGGTGAGTTTGGGCTGCACCAGAGGAGTACGAATTTGCCAAAAGTTAGAGTTCTTTTTCAGACTTTCTGCACTCTCTCGCTGGGGGACGGTATTTTAAAAATAAAATGGAAAATATGAGGCGTGAACCTGTGCAGCCTGAAGTGTAGTGGTTGTATAGCCAATAAAAAGTCTATAAGCTGGAGAGGTCCTATGGTACAACCTTGGATGGTTGGTTGGTTTTTTTCTTCTGTTGAATAAATCAGAATTTAAATGTGTCCTTTCTGTAAAGCCAAAACTCATTTGACTTGTTAATAAATAGGTGCTGAAATTTCCCCGTATTAGTGTCACAACTCAAGGTGCAGCAGAGGTTTTGTTGATCAGAAACCTGTTGCATCCAGATATGACCTTGTATCACCAGAGTACTCCTTGAGGACGTGCTGCTCGAGCAATAGCAAAACCATCTCTCAGTTTGGTACCCCAGGGAGCGAGGTAAAAGCTACGTTCCCCCTCCATGATTTCCAGAGGAAGCGTGAAGAAGAGACTCTTAATTGTTTGAGGATTGGTTTTGTCTTCATTGATTCACAAAACCCCTCAAGCTGATTTAAATATAAAGGGCTTTAAATATTAATGCTGTTAAAGGTTTCAGGGCAAGTAAATCTGTGTGGAAATCAAGCCCTGGGCTGGATTTCCAGAAGTGTAGCTGAGCTAGTGGGGCAAACCAGCATGTTCAGGTGTCGTCTTCGTGCGGCATTGTCACGCTTCACTTGTCCTTGCACAGCGAGAGCCGGCTCTGTTAGGTGCCCACAGTGAGGACATGCTTTTCCTTGAGGGTAGCTGCTGAGGTTCCTTTTGGGTCCAGTTTTTGGGATTCCTGCCAGCTTAATGTTTACAACTCACTGCGGTTTTCATTTCTCCACCGCCAACATCTCCCTTCCTGACCTTACGCTGTTTAATGCTCAGCAAAGGCAATTATTCCCTTCACCACCACCCGTGCCTGCTTCATCCCATGTTCTGTGGAGTATCCCGCTCTGATGGTCGCTTTGGTGGCCACCCATCACCAAGAGCCTGCCCCTGCGACCAGGATCTGCTGCGTGGCTCTTCCTGAAAGGAGCCGCCTGTACCAGCACCTTCAGGAACAGAGCAGATCTGTTCTGGTTATGCCCACCTCTGCCTTCCTGCTGCCACATGGTTACTTCTCCCCAGAACTACGCAGCCCTTGCTCTTGGCAGCTTCCTTTGCTCCTAACACATGTTCATCGCTAGAAGCGTGTGCTGTATCCTGGTAAAAATGGCAGAGGTCATCTTCAGAGGCTGCGAATGGCATTCCTCCCCCGCAGCTGCATCTAACCACCCGCTGGCGCTGGAGCAAAGCGCTGTTCCCTTGGCAGCTTCCTTTGCTGCTAACACATGTTCATCGCTAGAAGCGTGTGCTGTATCCTGGTAAAAATGGCAGAGGTCATCTTCAGAGGCTGCGAATGGCATTCCTCACCCGCTGGCGCTGGAGCAAAGCGCTGTTCCATCGGCAGGGTTTGCTGGTTGAGGTTTTTGGCCGTCTCTGGCTATGGACAGCAGTGAGGAAGCACAGCCAAGGTCTTCTCCTTCTGTGGTCACCGGGATATACTGCTGTGAGACCGGAGCTGTTCATCAGGTATCCACAGCTCCTCAGGGCCTCCCCACGGGATGTAGTGGTCTCGTGAGAACACTAGCGCACCACCGGTTCCTCGCTATGAGGAAGGCTTTACTTCACAAGAGGCAAGTTTGAGAACTGTGCTGACAGCGTTCAGGCTTTCACCTGGCCAGTGAAGGCCTCTGAGAACTTGGGAAGGTCACCTAAATCATAGTTCTCTTCAGTTTTCCATCTGGAAAACAAATTCTGGTCTCCCTCCAGAAGACAAGCTGTCTATTCCAGGGGATGGCAGCAGGGACGCGAGTGTTAGCAAAATGGATAAACCAGGGTTGGCCAGCTCCCGTGGGCAAATGTCCTCACCTGAGCTCCTCACCTTCCCTCTCTGCTGCTGCTTTGGTGGGTTTAGACCCATCAGGGAGCTGATTCACCTCCCAGGAAGCAGTGTGATTCCCAAGACTTTGTGTCTCCATCCCTGTGCACCAGACCCTGGAGAGGTTTCTCCCCTGGCCCCAAGGATGGATGGAGTGTAAGTCACCATGTGCTGTCCCTTGCCAGCCACAGGACTGCTCTGGCTGCTCAGCCCTGTCCCCAGGCTGCCACCCCCTCCCCGGCATCACGACTGCCTCTGTGGCCGAGGTTCTATTCCTGGTGTTTGTGATGAATCGCTCTCTCACTGGGGTGGGAACAGCAGTGCAAGGCTGCTGCTGCTTCAGATCTTCCTGCAGAGCAACCCGGCCTGGTGTCACTCCATTTCTCTCAGATTGTCTGGCCGCTGTCTCGTGGAAACGTGGCCCTTTTTATTTAATCCTGCACAAAAAGTCTACGCTCTAACCCTCAATGCTACCACCTAACTCTGAACTGCACATAAGGGCAGTGGTTCCACACCTCCTCCTGGGGTGTTTAGTCTATGAACTTTTTTACAGTTCTTGAAAGAGAATTTTACAAGTCCCTCCTGTCTTGAATTTGCTTTTGGGTGCCAGCCACGATCCTCATCACCCCCAAAGGTCCGTATGTTGTGCTAAGAGGCCCCAGGGAGGACAGTGGCAGCTCAGTACCTCCCTGGGCTCCTCTGAGGGCTCTGCAGGTGATGTTTGCTCGCTGTGGTTGCCCACCTGATCAGAGGGGAAAACGGCAGAGAAAGGAGCGGTTCGTGGTCTGTTGTGTTTGCCAGCAGTACGGTGGAAAAGGGGACACTGACAGCTGAGTTATGAGCAAAAAAATCAGAGAACCACAGGATGGTTTGGGTGGGAAGGGACCTACAAAGCCCATCCAGCCCAACCCCCTGCAGGGAGCAGGGACATCTGCACCCAGAGCAGGGTGCTCAGAGCCCCCAGCTCCAACCTGACCAGGGATGGTTCAGGGATGGGGCTTCTCCCACCCACCTTTCTGGGCAGCCTGGGCCAGGGTCTCGCCACCCTCATCGAACAGTGAGCTGCTAGTCCCCGGGCCAGGCAGGACTGCACCTCTCTAACCCCACCAACCAGGCTTGACTGGGCTCCAAAACAGCTCAAACCCCAGAAATGACCCAACCCCGGGGAGCTAACGTCTGTCCGTGTTCAACCAGCAGGTGGCAACATCTGCTGCCTTATCAAATTCAGCTGCTGGGGTTGTGAAGGATTTATTTTTCCTCCTCTGGAGCAGGAGAAGCCTCAGGCTCTGTTTGCAGCCTCTGCTTGTCTCAGGAGCAGCTCCTCAGTGCCTCCACAGGGGAGTCTGCAGCAGCGCGGGGGGGCAGCCTCTTGAATTCAGTGCTGTGGTTCCTCTTCAGGGAAGGTGGGTGTTTCCCCTCGTGGTCAAACGGCTTTCACTGAGCACAACCTGAAGCGTTGGAGGGCGCCTTCCAACCCAAACCATTCTATTTACGTGAGCTTATGTGGCGATACCGTGTGCTTATGCATGGGATATATAAAGCTGACCCTGCACGGGGAACGGGAACGTGTCTCTGCAGCTGGCGTTACCCTGGCTGTGGCCTCGTCCTGCGACTGAGCCGCGTTTCCTGAGCTCCTGGGCAGCTCTCAGCCTTTTCGGACAATTACCTCATTCCTGGCAGTTTCTCCTGGTTTCCTGGGGGAGGTTTGCTCGCCTTCGCTGCTGCAATTCCTCCCACGCCGGTGCAGTGCCTCGCAGGTGACTGCCCCAGCAGCCACCCCTGGGGAGGTCAGTGTCCTCTGGGGAGGCAGCAGCTGGGAGAGGAGCAAGGGGTGGGTGACCACAGGCCCCCAGAGCAGCCCCGAGCCCTTGGCCGCAGGGCGAGCACAGATGTTCAGACCCGCCAGCATCCCCAAACCGCATCTCGGGGTGTTTACGTCACAGCGTCTGAGCAGCGCTTGTGCCTAATCCCTGCGGAAGAGCAGCTGCTTGGCCACATGTTACAACTCCACTGACCTAATTCAGGATCCAGGGGCCAGCAGCTGCCGTCCCTGCCACATCTCCCAACACCCTGGAGCAGCGGCGGTTCAAGCCGAGTGCTTCCAGTGGCTCTCTTAAAAATAACGATGCCTTTATGAATTTATCCCGAAGACGGAAAAGGTCCTTGTTCTCCAGCAAACGGTGTCCTCACCCATGTGTTGAGCACCACCCCTCCTCCCACGGCCTTGCTGGTGTGCGGTGTTGTCCAAAGGCGACTCCGGAGGTTGCGTCCTTTTCCTCAGCACCAGATTTTCCAGGCACAGAAATTCTGGCGGATGAAAACACTCAGTGTGCTTGTCACTAAAGGCTTGGCCAAATCAGGTCACAGGTTGTCACTGGAAGGTGTAGCAGCTTCCACATGTGCCCCCTTACCTCTTCCAGGCAGGCAAACCCCTGCTCACCCAGGAACATTGATGCTGGTGTGACACGGGTGCCCGCAGAGATTTTTCTGCATGAAAACCAACTTGGACAAAGAATGCTTGTGAGGGTCCCTGTGGCTGTCCGGGAGGGATTGCTCCTGCAGTGCCCACCCCGCCCCAAGGCATGTTTTTTGCTGTCACCCAAGGAAGGGCAGCAGCATGGGGACAGGGAGGCTGGGTTCGGGGTACTGAGTGCAGCCAGAGGTCCATCCCCTGTCTCTCACGAGCTGTTTCTTGGCCAAGTCTGCATCTGGCCGGGGCCTCAAGAGCCCAGCCCTGGGTGTGAAGGCTCGGGCATGCATGGGAAAGGGTTCTGGGCAGCAGAATTGCTGTGGCCAGCCTTCACAGATTGTCTATCTGAAAAAAAAAAAACAAAACCATGATTTCGCAGTATTTTTGTCCTCATTCCACATTTGCTGACCCTCCTAAGCTTTTCTGCTGGGGGTGGGGGGGTTGGATTTCAAGCACCCAGCCGAGGCTCTGACCCCGAAGACTAAACCCCGCAGGGAAATGCTGTGGTTGGTTTGGCCGTGGGGTCCCTGGGCGTCAGGAGCTGGAAATGGGCAATCCTGGCAGCGGACCCAGCTGCTGTTCCCGGCTCACAGCAGCCCCGGTGACCAGCTCACGCTGTGGAGAAACCAGCTCTCCCCCCTGGAGCATCAGGGGTGGAAGGCAAAAATACCTCCTCGGTCACACGCTCCTGAGATTCCTGGATGGAAGGTACTAAAAACAGCACGATGGTTGAGGACGGGTCGGGTTTCTTGGCGATGCTGTCAGCAGTTGGTGTCCCTTGGGCATTGCTCCGAAATGGAGCTGTGGGCTTAGGGCTGGGGGACGGCAGCGCTGCCCGGGGGCTGCGTACAGGGACCTGCGCCATGAGACGTGCCTTTCTCCAGCTTGCTTCCTGCCTTAATGCATCCTGCCAGGAGATTTATTTTTTTTAGCGGGGGCTGTTGCGACAGGACAAGGGGTGATGGGTTAAACTAAAAGAGGGAGATTCAGACCAGAGAGAAGGAAGAAATTTTTTCACTCTGAGGGTGGTGAGACCCTGGCCCAGGCTGCCCAGAGAGGTGGCAGAAGCCCCATCCCTGGAACCATACCAAGTCAGGCTGGACTTTGGGGCTCTGAGCAACCTGCTCTAGTGGCAGATGTTCCTGCTCCCTGCAGGGGGCTGGGCTTTGAAGGTTCCTTCCAACCTAAACCATCCTGTGATTCTCTCGGTGGCCAAAAGGGTGCCCTGAAATCGTGAGGCTGGCTGGGAGCAGAGGAGAGACAGGGCTGATCCTGTTCTTTCCTGAAGCAGCACATCAGGCTGGACTCCCCCAGGAGATGCCTGGGTATGACGGGAAGCTTGCCCTGTCCAGGAGGAAAGATGCTTGGTGAACGCAGAGGCTGTGTCTCCCTGGGGTGTTTCCAGAAAGCAGGAAAATGGAGGGATGTTACGCTCATTACAGGCAAAACCAGAATAAAAGTTTGTGAAAGTGTTTTACATGGCAAGCTGAGAAATCTGCTGCGTTTCCTTCCTGCTGTATAAATAGTCTTCATAAACTACGAGCTTCATCCATGCTCTCTTCTCGGTGACGTGACCACGTCGGTCAGCACGACCCGCAGGCTGGATGTGGGGGGGAGGCTGAGCACCTCCAGTGCGTAGGATGAGTCGCCTAAACAGCGCAGAGACCCTGCTGGGGCCTTGGCTTCGCTTAATTCAGCTTCCTGCAAACGCTCCCTCCAGCTGCTCAGAGCCCCGCAGCGGCTCTATTCCTCTCCAATATAAACACAAATGGACTTGGTAGGTGCTTGGCCAAAGAAGTGCTGAAGCCTTTGAGACCTCAGAGGCTTGGCCATCAGCAAGAGGTCTCTCACCAGTGCTGCCCCAAACCAGTAATGGCTGTAGAACTCCCCCAGTGATGCTGGTGCACCTTCTGCGGTCGCTCCCCCGGGTCCAGCAGGGAGCACAGAGCAATGGGAAGCATTGAGAGGCTGGTTTTTGTGTTGTCAGCCTGTCGTTAGCGCCGGGAGGAAGAGCTTGGTCCCTCCCCAGCTGGGGAAGGCAGCAGGGCTGCAGCCAAGGGAACGAGGCAATGAACGCCGTGTCCTTGGCAGCTCTGGGGTTTCAGTGATTACCTTAGGAAGGCAGCAGCCTGTGAAAAATGCCTTTGAAATCCAGTTGCCAGATAACCGCTGGGTGAAGCAAGACACCGCTTGGGCCACCTGCCTTTGGGGTGAGTGCCAGGACCGCGCTCCACCACTGATCCACACCCCGTGGGCGTGCAGCTCCCCTTCGGCGAGCCAGTGGGGTGGCCAGGGTTCTCAGCTCCCAGTGCTCCTGTTGCTCTCCTGCCTTCATCACCTCCTCATGAGCTGAGCTGGCTGCTCCTCGTACAGGAAAAAAGGGCTCTTCATCCAACCGAGGTGGCTGAGATACCCGTTACGGGGCAGGGGGGCAGAGCACCCAACCCCCACTCCATGCGTAGACGCGAGGTCTCTTGGCAGTGCTCGCCCCTGTTATCTTAGCTAGCGTGCAAGGACGGGGGAAGCCAAATAACTTTTAAAATACCTCTCTACATGCCGTGCAATGTCAGTTCGCTGCTCTTCGGGAACAGCTGCTGCGGAAAGCCGTCGGCCCCAGGGAGCTGCTCTCGCAGCACAGGCAGCAGCCTGGCGGATGGGAAATCACAGACAGGAATAGCAAATTAGGAACCAGCACCCTTCCCATTTAATTTTAGCAGGAGCCAGTGGTGTTTACGGGAATTTCTTTGTCTTCCTCCATGTTCCTGTTGACTTCCTTCTTGGTGATATTACCAGTTCGGTCAGTGTGACCTGCAGGCAGACTGCAAAGAAATGAACAAGCCCTTGCCTTGCCACGGGGAGGTGCGGGATGTGGGGCTCTGGCGTGGATGCTGATGTGAGATGCATCGGTCTTTTAGGTGCCCACACTTAGCTTGAAGGACTTAGTGAGCTTTCCTCAAATCAAACGTTGCTAAGATTTGCTTCAAACTGTCCCCCTGAAACTGAAAATGACCCCAAACCTCCACCTCCACCCGCCTGCAAAAGGCAGCGAGCCAAAGCGAGAGCTGGCGCAGAAGCCACTT
>NW_010427292.1:1966-2200 GCF_000710305.1 Buceros rhinoceros silvestris | reverse complement strand
TTTCAGAAGATATTTTCTACTTTCCCATTTCAGTCCTATTCAACCAAGCAGCAGTTTTAGGGATGTCTTCTGCTGCACACCCTTGCTGGGGCCTCGTGTTCACCATTTACTCCCCATTGCCTTTAACTACTGCTTTGACGGAGTCAAGACATGCCTTGGAAAAACTGTTGAAAAAATGGTCCCAAGCCTCTGCACAGCCTGCGGACAGTCAGAGAATCCATGCTGCGCCTCCCC
>NW_010427292.1:0-1895 GCF_000710305.1 Buceros rhinoceros silvestris | reverse complement strand
GCAGTGATTGTCCCCCTGTATTTAGCACTGGTGAGACCACACCTTGAATACTGTGTTCAGTTTTGGGCCCCTCACTTTAGGAAGGGTGTTGAGGTGCTGGAGCGGGTTCAGAGAAGGGCAACAAAGTTGGTTAAGGGTCTGGAGAACTTGTCCTATGAGGAGCGGCTGAAGGAGCTGGGACTGTTCAGTCTGGAGAAGAGGAGGCTTAGGGGGGACCTTATTGCTCTCTATAATTATCTTAAGGGAAGTTGTAGGGAGATGGGGGTCAATCTCTTCTCCTATATTGAGAATGACAGGACGAGGGGGAATGGCCTCAAGTTGTGCCAGGGGAGGTTTAGGTTGGATATCAGGAAAAATTTCTTTACAGAGAGGGTTATTAAGCATTGGAACGGGTTGCCTAGGGAGGTGGTGGAGTCCCCATCCCTGGAAGTGTTTAAAAACCGTGTGGATCTGGTGCTGAGGGACATGGTGTAGGGATCCTGGCAGTGTAGGGGTAGCGGTTGGACTCGATGATCTTTGAGGTCTCTTCCGGCCGGATGATTCTGTGACTCTGTGACTCTGTGGAACGCGTGCGCAAACGGTCGCGAGTCAGCGTCCTTCCTCTACGTCCTCCAAGTGCTGGGAAAACTTGGCAAAATCCTGCAGACGGATTCACTTACCAAGATGCAAAAATGGTTCACAAGGGCAAGCAGAAAAGATGACAAGCATAAACTTCTGCGTCCCTCTCGGAAAAGCATGCATTCCTGAACACACGCTTATAGAAACCCCCGGACCTCTCACAGACCTGAGCTGAGCGGGCTTGCTGAGGGCGAAGGAATAGTGACGTGTGCTTGGCTCAGCTGTGGCTGTGCTGAGCAGTGAGGTGACAGCACACAGACCCTAGTCCCTCAGGGCTCAGCACACTCTGGTTTGGGCCAGGAGGTGCTTTCTTGGGGAGGGGGTGGGGGGCTCTGGGCTGCTGTGGGCTGGGAGGAAGCAGAAAGCAAATGAAACACATCTCTCATGTCCTTAAGCCCTTTGAAAATGAGGTAAGGAAACTCCTGAATTCACCCCTAAACATCCAGATCAGCAAGTGGGAACTTTAATAAAGTCTCTGCCAACTTCCCATTTCAGAGAAAGACCTCGTGTTCAGTCGGATTTATTCAGAGCTGACTGACAAAGACGTGCTCAGTTCCGAGGAAGGTACGGCAGAGGACACCAAGAGCACAAGTCTGACAGAGCCTCTATTTCCTCTTCCGAGAGGTTCAGAAGCGGAATTCAGCCACTCCAGGTAAAACCTGCCAAGAGGCTGCTAGGATTAGGGGGAAGCTAAGCCTCACAAGCAGAAATTTCTGTTTTCTCCTCCCGAGAAGGCGGCACCTTTGTGATTGAAGTTTGTCACGCACAGCTTCCATCAAAAACGTTCCCAACTACAAACAACCCCACACTCTTTGATACAAACTCTGTTATGACAGGAACATCACAAAGTTTCAGGAGCAATTGAAATCCCGTAGAGAAAAACCTCCTGTATGTTGCAGTGCACAGTTTACACCAGCTGTAAAGTTACACATTCATTCTTTTTCACTCAGGTCTTCAGCTAAAGAATCAGCACGACTGTAAAACGATGGGATCAGAAGCCAGTACAGCTGCAGCCAGGCAGTGTCCCTTTCTTAAGCAGTTTGCGCAAGAGCCTGTTTTTATATATTAGCTGGGGTCTTATGAGTGTCACCAAAGTAATTCAGCAAGGCCTTCATGTTCTCACTGGGTCCCTACTGCTGTGAATTCAAGAGCCACTCTCCCCTTTTCTCTCTGCACCTACAGTGCCACTGAGAGCAGGGGGGTTGGAGGGCAGCCTCCCAAGGAGGTGGAAAGAGGGGACGGCTTCCAGACATGTTCCTGTGATGTTGAGGGCAAAC
>NW_010427291.1:29571-29929 GCF_000710305.1 Buceros rhinoceros silvestris | reverse complement strand
CTCGGGAAACAGCTTGTGTCACCAGGATGATTGTGTAACGGCACAAATTTGCGTATTCATTGTAGTTTTAGTCCTTAACCTGTGCTGCAGGTTTCTCTACATCACAGAAGATGTCTTCAGGAGGAGCCATCGTGAGCAGTGGATGCTCCTCACCGTGTGAAGTGAGGTGCCCAGAGCCATGGGTAGACGCTTGGAACGAGCCCTGTGTCACCTCGTGCGGGGACTCCCGTGCTGTGGTCTACCCACCACCCGTGGTCATCACCTTCCCAGGCCCCATCCTGGCCACGTGCCCTCAGGAGAGCATCGTGGGCAGCTCCTCCCCTCTGGGGCTGGGCCAGCCCAGGGGCCTGCAGGGCTA
>NW_010427291.1:29140-29409 GCF_000710305.1 Buceros rhinoceros silvestris | reverse complement strand
CCCCCATCCGGTCCACGTGCCCTCAGGAGAGCTTTGTGGGCACCGTGCAGCCAGTCCCTGTTGGGGGTTCTTCAGGGGCAGTGGGCTCTGTTGAATCAGGGGGTTCGTCTGGTGCTGGGGGTTCCTTCGTGGGGGGGCTCATACGGTGGGGGTAGTTCCTTTGGCTCTGGGGGCTCCTATGGAGGAAATGGGTCATTGGGGGGCTCTTACAGAGGTGGAAGAGCCTTTGGCTCCGGCTTGTACGGCGGGGGCTTTGGGGGCTCCTACGG
>NW_010427291.1:13593-28997 GCF_000710305.1 Buceros rhinoceros silvestris | reverse complement strand
TCCTCCCTTGGTGGGGGCTCGTTTGGAGCAGGCCGGTCCTTTGGTGGGAGCAGCTCTGGTTACAGGCGCTTTGGCGGTGGAAGCTGCAGCTCTGGTTCTTTCTGAAGATGCTCCATCTGCTGCCCCAGCAGCCCCGGGCTGCACTAACCTCACGGGCAACGCCGCAACGCGATGATGTCCAAGAGATCAACATTGCTGGTGTGTGTGGAGCTGCGTCGCTTCCCAAAGCTCAGGGGAATGTCCTTTGTGCTCTGCGTGACAGTCTTCACCGATGTATCCCCCGCTCCCCTACCATTAAAGCTATACTGCAATCAAACTCAGCCCTCTAGTTTTCTTTCTGTCTTTGAACTCGTGTTTTCAAGCAATCCTGAGAAATCTGTGAGTGTCCGTGAGGAGAGCAGTCACCTTTGTTACACTACAGCCTTGGGTTTTATGGGAAGAACATGAATTTTGTGCCACATCCTTCAGTATTTTTTTTTAGAGTCACCTGACATAGAATCAAGTGGTTCAATAGATGACACCTTCCTAGAAACATGACCTAGTGGCAGACACAGTTCTCTCGAAAGCAGGAATATACAACATCATTTTTAATTAATTTTAGTCTGATATTTCTTTTCCATGAAGGACTCTGGGTTTTAGATTTAAAGAAACATGGAATATTTGGGTTTGTGTGCACAGGTGCCCTTCATCTCCCTCCTGGTTTAGTTCTCCTGCTTCCCCTTAATTGTTACAAGGAGACTTTCCCGTAACATGACTCAACCTCATGAGTCTGGTTGGGCGACTCTGCTGACAAACATGAAGCACATGGATGTGTCTAGATGTGAATAAGAGAAAAGACATAAAGAGAGGTACAAAAATAAGAGTCACGGTTTGCTGCTGTCACTTTCATGGCTCAGAAGGTCAGGAAAGGCAAAGCAAAAGCAACGAGTCCTCATGGACTTCACCTGCCTGGTGAAAGCAACAGCTGCTGGAAGGTGACTCAGATCTCTAGAGATTTGAAGATCATGGGAAGAAACTATTTTGATGCTAAAAGTTAAATCTGCAATAAACTGTGGACACAATTTTAACGTCAATAGAGACAACTGTACACTTTGTTACACAATTGTCCAGCCTTCGATGATTTTTTAAAATTTAATTGCAAATATTTCAACAGCCTCTTTTCTCCTGGCATCTGTGCACACAGGTTTTCTTCCTCCACCGTTTGTTTTTTTTTTTTTTCCTATTGATTGGAATGAAAACATGGAAGCGACAGGTTTGGAGGCTGGGTGCTACATCGTACCTTAAGTCACAGCAGATATTTTGTATTCTCGGCCCTACAGATTTTTTGTCCAGGAGGGACCTTCTGGACAATACAAACCAGAAAAGATGACCCAATACTTTATTCCATAATTTCTTCTAATGTCTTTTGACAGAACACCCACTTCGGATTTAAAGGAATCATTCACCTCTGCCAAATTATTCCAATGGTTAATTATAGTTCTAGGTAAATGCTTGCGCCTTCTTCCTTCTCTAATTACAGTGTTTCCCAATTAGAGCAATCTCCCCCACTTGCAGTTACTTGTATTTGTTTCTCAGTCTTAATTCACAGAAATTCTCCATTTGATTTCTTAATTTTTGAAAGGCTCATGGGAAAGAATATGAAATCATAAAACACCACTTCAAGGAGAAAGACAACAAACTTCAGTGGAAAAAGAGGAGATGAAGTCATCGTCTTACAAAGGAGACTGAGAGTAGTTTTAGGGGGAAAAAACCACCCCAGATTTGCAAGTCAGACGGTGGAATCCCAGTGCTTGTCCTCTTTGAAAAACAGCTCATCAAATCTTTTCTAGGACTAATTGAGGGTAGAGCGTAAGTTGGGAAACCTCCCCAGTTCTTTTCCATGATGATTTTCTATAATTCTGGGGGTTTCTTTCCCAAATAATTTTTTTTCTAAGCCCTCGGCATTGCTCAGCACCGTTTTTGAAGAATCATAGAATCATCTGGTTGGAAGAGACCTTTAAGATCATCGAGTCCGTTCTTCTTCTCCAGCAATTAATATTCATTTAATTTACCTCTTCATTGTTACTTTACCAGTTTGAAGTCTGAAATCTTTCACCAACAGCAATCGTACGATTACTTCCTTATCACTGATTTTATACATGTAAATAAATAAAAAAATGTAAGAGAATAAATGAGAGTTGAGCTCACTCAAAAGGTCACTCTGGAGCTGCTCTGGGTAAGTGAGGTTGTGTCGGGAGGGTGAGAGTGGCTTCTCTTGCAGCCATGGGGCTTCGTGGGAAATGCCCCTGAGTCAGAAACAAGGCAAAGGATGAACACCTGCAACTGGAAATGCCTCATAGACAGTGAAATACAGGGCAAAAGCTACTCGAGGTGCTGCCACGTGAGCTGAACATTAGCAAGAGTGCGGGAGGAGTCATGGCAGAGATTGCCTGCTGGGGTTGGCACAGCTGAAAGGAGCTGGAGATGAATCCCAGTCTCTCCACACTTCTCTGAGTTGCCAGAGGTTGATGTGTCGGGCTGTGCCTATTGGAACAGCTCCTGACAGATGCTACTCTGGTCCTCTCTCAGCGGCCCATCTCATCACCCTGTATAGCTCCAGAACAGCGGGTAAAAGGTGTGTGGCCCTGGCTGGGTAGCAGCCCTGGTTGTCACCTTGACCTTGGGACTTGCCAGCCCAAACAAAGCCCTTATGCACACACCGAAGTTTCGGGGTTCATTTCCCCTCCCTCACTTCCGTACATATACAACATTTTTGCTTATAATTGTAATAACTGATGCTATCAATCGTCTCTTGGAAGTGGAGTGATTTTGGAGGATCCTCTAGGCAAGAACGCTTATTGCAAGTGTTCCGAGGAAATGCTTTCAGACAGTTTTGCAAACACCCACTAATGTTTTATATATGCAAAGTATTGTGGTGTTATGATGTTAATAACAGGCTGCCAGTACTGAACTCCACAGTATTGAATCATAGCGTCACTTCAAAATATATATGTCAGGGCCACCCACGTGATTCTCTGAATCAAGCAATGATAAACACCTTGGGAATTTGGATCCCTTTTTGATTAAAAGCCGTCTCCACATTTGTTATCCTAATCACACTGTTTAAAACAAGTTGGCCAAATATTGACCTTTCCAGATCAGGTCATATCTGCTAATTTAAATAGTGTTATCAGTAGAGAAGGGATTGTCCCCCTCTCCTCAGCACTGGGAAGGCCACAACTTGAGTACTGTGTCCAGTTTTGGGCCCCTGACTCCCAGAAGGACACTGAGGGGCTGGAGAAGGGTGACGGAGCTGGGGCAGGGTCTGGAGCACAATGCGCTGAGGAACGGCTGAGGGACCGGGAGGTTTGAGGCTGGAGCAAAGGAGGCTCCGGGGAGACCTTCTGGCTCTGACAACTCCCTGACGAGGTTGCAGCGAGGTGGGGGTCGGTCTCCTCTCGCACGTAGCAAGCGACAGGATGAGAGGAACAGGCCTCAGGTTGTTCCAGGTGAGATTTAGGTTGGATATTAGGAAGATTCCTTTATAGAGAGGGTTGTGAAGCATTAGAACAGTCTGCCCAGGGCAGTGGTGGAGTCCCCATCTCTGGAGGGGTTTCCCAGCTGTGGGGAGGTGGTGCTGAGGGACATGGTTTAGGGACCCTGGCAGTGCTGGGGTAACAGTTGGACTCGATGATCTCAAAGGTCTCTTCCGACCAGGTGATTCTGTGATTCTGTGATCACCTGAGCGGGCTGGGTCTACACTTAGTGTGAATTGCTGCTCCATCACAGCAGGTCAAGTAGGGTACAAACTGGTGCACTAACTCTTAGTCTCCTGTATCGTTGAGGCCCTCCTGAGCAATCTCAAATAAAGCCATTGCTCCTCTTTTCCCTGTCCCACCCGTATGTTAAACAGGGAATGACCATTGTTCACTTACCTTGAGTTTCTTCTCCATGCTCCTAAGCATTTTCCTGGTACAGGTGTGACCATAACCACTGTGAGAAGAACTGGGGATGGAGTAATTGATTACCGAGCAATTCCTAGAGCGCTCTTGCCATCCCGCTTTAACCAAAATGAGCCTTCTCCACTTATGTTTCCTCCTGGGCTTGGCCAGGAATGGTTCTGCAGAGGAGGAGAACTCTCACGCTGAACTGGGACTATGTGGCTGCCAAGCCAAGCCCTTGTGCTGATTTATATGCTCTCCTTGGAAGAGTTTTGAACATCAAATGAGGAACCAGGACACCACAGGCAATGCTGTGCTCTGCTAGGAGTGTCTCTCCAAGGCAATCCTGACACTCCAGTCACGCAGTGACTCCAGTTTCTGTAAACATGTCCTAACGAGCTTTAAACCAGCAAGCACACTTACTACTAATACTAGGTTAAGCCTTTATGCATTCTTGGAGGTCATGATGTTCAACAAGGAAAGCAAATTCCTGTTCTCTAAGGAGCTGCAAGAACAAGACCTGCAGAGCCTGCAAGCAGCTCCTGTGAGGCCGAGCTCAGTCCTGTGGGTTGCTTTCACACCGCCAGCACCGCAAGAGCGGGTTTGATGCTTAAAACCAGGAAACAAAAGGAATCCAGGGAAGGAACGGCGCGAGTCACCTGCTGGTGAGAATGGGATAATCAAGGCAAGCAGTAAGCCAAACAATTACTGTAATTACATGTCAAATTCTGTTTGGGGAGTAATGGAACCTAATGCACAAATATGACGTTATTTTCTTGCATCAGCCTGGTGGTCCGGTGAGGTATATAAAACCATTCATGATTCAGAAACCTTCCAGCGGGTTCTCTTGACTTCTCCTCGGTGAACTGAGTAAGTTGGATTCTGATATAACTTCTTCTTTCTTTCTGTGGCAATATGACCCCTTGAAACGCTCAGAGGAGCATAGACCCGCACCTTAAAAATCTCAACTACTAAAAAAGACAGTGAAAAAAAAAAAAAAAAAGGAAAAGAAAGAAAAAGAAAGATAATTGTTGAACTACTTGCATTTACTTCGGGGGTGAACTTGGGGTTAATATTTGCTTTCCTGTACAATATTCAGGAGTTTATTTTCATGAAAGAATCATTCACTAGTTATTTACTCGGCAGCACTGAGCTTTCAACATCCATTTGAAATCTAGATGATCTTAAAGACATCGACGTCTATTGCTTTACGGAAATTTAACGCCTCTAGCCTTTAGGTAGCTTTAAAATACCCTCGCTGTCAGGAAATATCTGGCAGTGTGGTTCTGACCTTGCGGCTGATTTTTATCTGGTTTGGGAGGTATCGCGTCTAAGCGTTGAGATAGGCTGTATAAATGGTGAGATGGCGAGATAGGTGCAGTCACCTTTCGGACTGGAGCCAGCTATTAGGACATGGCGTCTCTGTGGATGTGGCCCTAGAAGGTTCTTTGTCTGACTTTGGAAATGCCCCACTTGGGACTCTCTTGGGCTCTCACTGTCACTTTGATCGGCCGAGGCTTTGCTAAATCATCTGTCAAAAGAAACGGGAACCTGGAAAGCGTCTACTTAAGGTGTACGTTCCTTGGGAAGTTTCTTTGGGTGTTTTTGTTCTGTTTATGCAAAGCAGTGGTCTTATGCAAACCACCCAACAGGCTGTGTAAGAATATATGATCTGCTGTAGGTGTTTTCTGCTACGTGTTGTGCATTCGGGTTGGCTTTCAGCTGCCCATTTGCTCTGGTCAAGTCCAGAATGTAGAGTTGATAGATGTAGTAGAACGAAGGGGTGGGAAGCTGAAGATAGTGCCTGGGGATTGGGGTTTAAGGTCAGCAGAAGGTAAATAATGAGTGTTTTGGCATTGTGTCTACAACAACAAAAGAAAACGAATCTGAGAAAAATTGCTTGAGTCAAACTGAGCCTCACCCGGGCTGTCCTAATCTGCAGCTCAGTTAGACAAAAATTAATCACCTTGGTTGAAACTAAAATATTCCGTTTAATCTGAAACAAAAGTCTAACCAGATCGTTCATTAACTACTTTGATATGGAATTTGAATAAGTTTGAAATAACACTCTGAAATGTAGTTTTACAACATTTTCCAAATTACCGCCTCATCCTTCAATTTATTTCAAAAGAAAGAAGGTGTAGAATTTGCTCCAGGTTTGTGAACAATTTTTGCTCCCTCCAAAATCCGAATTCAGGAGAGAAAATCTCAAACAGAGAAAATCTCAATAGGAGAAAACCTCAATCAGAGAAAATCTAAATTCAGGAGACCTGCTTTCAGGTTTTTCCTGTACTCCAGCTTTTTCTTCATCCTCTTGCTCTTATTTGATTAATTTTCAAAGTGAACTTGGGACTAGATACACTATATTAAAGCCTCTTGTTATAAACCAACTGCTCTAAACCCACAGTGCTTGGCATCCTCACAGGATTGACTTCCTCCTGTATAAAATAGGGATTATAAATCTCTTTCTGCCTTTTATCTGCTTAACCCAGAGAATATCTGAATCTGGTACCATAAAACCTCTCATGTGTTTTCCATTTCTGCCATGCTGGGTGCTGCATTACCCTGATTTTACTAAACCCTGCCTCTGGAGTCCAAATTACATAGAGGAGAGCAGACATTATTTAAGAAGTGGCCCCAAAGAAGGTTTGTGTCTGTGGGAAGGACTTGGGCTCTGAAAGGTCACAAAGGAGAAGGGCAGAGCAAAGCAGAACAGGACGGGTATCAACCTATCTGCCAGCTTGCCTCTCTTCAGGGCTCACCTCAAGCACTGATCCTGTCCTACCGGCTTCTTTGGTTTTATATCTGCTCCTTCCTGTCCCTTGCAGGTCTGCAGCAGAGCTAAAAGATGTCCTGTGAGAAAACTGTGTGCACTGAGCCATGCTCAGTCCCGTGTGACGTGAAATGCCCCGAGCCCCGTGCCGCTGCCTGCAATGAGCCCTGCGTCATTGCCTGCCCGGACTCCCGCGTGATTATATTCCCACCTCCTGTGGTCGTGACCTTCCCAGGACCCATCCTCACCACCTACCCACAGGAAACTATTGTGGGCTCCACGGAGTCAGCCGAGCTGGCTGCCACGTTAGAGTCGGGCGTGCCGATTGGCTCTGCACAGAAGGGTGTTGAGTGCTTGGAGCCCTGCATCGACCGCTGTGCCCCGCAGATAGCGACAAAGTGTGAGACCAAGTGTGTTCCTCAGTGTGCTCCACTGTGTGCTCCTCCATGTCCTCCCCCATGTCCTCCTCCATGTCCTCCCCCATGCCCTCCCCCATGTCCTCCACCATGTGCTCCACCATGTCCTCCACCATGTGCCTCCCAGTGCACTCCTCAGTGCGTTTCCCAGTGCGTGCCGGAGCGCTCCTACACCTATTCCACCCGCTGGAAGCATCCTTGCCAGAGAGGCTTCTGCAAGAAGAACTAGTCAGCTTAAAACAAAGGAAGGTCACGGAAAAAGAACAAGCAAAGAAGTGAAAGAATACGGCATGTGATTGACAGGCTGCTGGAGAGGGAAGCACCCCCGCAAACCAGGACCCAGCGGTTCATCTTATGTAGTGCTTTAGCTTAGATCAATGCTTTCTTATTTCTTGTGGCTTCGCATCTTATGTCTGCGCTTTTAACTTTCTCTACCCAGTTTGACATTGGCCAGGCTTTTGAGAACAAGCACACATAGGGATTGGGATGTCAGGCTCAGCAAGAGTGAGGAAAGGGAACACCTCGATGAAATGTGTCACGCTGGAATGGGTAATTGGTTTTAGCTTTTCTTGTCTCTAGAAATATGCTCTTTCTAGTCTGCATTACTCCTCTGCAAATGTTCACTCCACTTTGCATTTACATTAAAATGCTGCTGCATCAAACCATTGGCCTTCCGAATCTCCTTTTTCCTCTGCTACTCATTTGCAATGCTCTCTTGGTGGCACTCAGCCTTGTAGAGAGAAACAGAAGGTGGCTTAGACACTCTTCCTATACCACTGAATACTTTGAATGAAGGATTTGGTTCTGCTCTGCAGCCCGCGGTGTGCAAGTGGGATATCAGCCGTATAATCCAAGTTGCCGTCTGGAAACCAGCGAGCAGAAGTCCTCTTCATAGAGAAACGTGGTTCTGCAGTTCTCTAGGTGTAATCCCTAGATTTCAGTAAAATGTGTATTTTTAGAGTGTTCTGTTCTAACTCACAGCTGGTCCTTCTTTTCTATAAACAAACTGAGTCAGATTCAAGATATTCTTCATATTTCTGCATCAAAACTTTTCCAGCCTGCTTTTGCAAATAGTTCTTTTTCACGTATAAGTGTTAACAGTCACGTGTGGACCTGGAGCACCAGTTCCTCCTGGACATCCTGGACAAAGCCCTGCACGTCCTGGTCAAAGCCCCAGGTACCTACGTCTGCCCGGCTGGTGCCAGCTGTGGATCCCTCTAGGCAGACGCTCTTTAGGACATCAGGTGTGTCCTGCTCATGCCAAGCAATTTCAGATGCTGTTTTTATACTAAAGATTATGTTAATTTCGTTCTTCCCTAATGGCTACGTACATGTGTTTCTGTATTTCAGTCATGGTCTTTTGGTGCCTAGGAAATACTCTGTCATTCTTGCATTACACCCACCCAGAAATATCCCAAGACTTCTGCAGAACAAAGGGAGTCATGGTGATCACAGCCACGCACTGATGTATTACACACGTAAAGTGGTATGTTAATATAATGTTAATGGTATATTACTTGGGCGACATTCCCCAGGACTCTGTAATAACCGATTTGGCAAAAAAGGTCATGATTTTGCACACGTTTATCTCCATATCTTCTCAGCGTATTTTTTTTTGAGTAAACTGGTGATTTTCACTATAAAGCTGCTTTTCTGTTGTTTTATGATGGTACCTTTCATGTCAATGATCAAGACATGGGGCTGTTTCCCATCAGCCCAAGTATAAGAGATGGGCTCATGAAATACATTTGGACCCCTCAGCCCAGCAGTCATTCTAGTCACAGTAGTAGTTCCAACATAGTAGCTCCAAAAGTGCAAGTTCACTCTCCAGGTGACCACGTTTTAAAACAAACTGATTTTTTTAACATTAAAAAAAGAAAAAAAGCCATTTTTATCCCTCTATTGAGTAGAGTTTGGTAGTTCAGAGGGTTATAAACCCAACAGCCCAAGTGTTTTTATTGAGGAAACCACTCAGATAGCAACTCTGTCGAGGCCCAAGCTGTCAGGCTGGAAAAATTTAATGCAGTGCGTTCATTGTCCCCACAGCTCCCCGTCACAAACCCAACTACTCCTAGAGGTGAAACAAATTGGTTATTTGAGGAGAGAGTTCAACACAGGAGAACAGGGAAACCTGACCGATAAACCAGCTCTAGAAAAACCAGCAAAGGAACCATTGCAAAGACACTTGGCAACAGCAGGGCCAGGATGGTCTGATGAGGCAATTAATTAATGTCTCCATGAGAGCATTTGGAGGTTCCTCTTTATTCCCAGCTCCCTTCCCAGCCTGGGGGCATCAGCTCTGGGGCAGGCTGAGAGGACGGTGAGGCTGCGGAACCCAGCTGGGATGCAGGTCTGGTCACCCAGCTCCGTGCTGGGGCTGCTGCCCTCCTGTGGAATCAGCTTGGGCTGACTCAGCCCCTGATGCAAAGGCCACTTGGAGCAGAGACTGCAAAAGCTGCCTGCAACTCTGGCTGTGTGCTCCAGGCAAGTCTAGGTACCGGCCAGGGTCATCATGAACCGGCCATGAAAGTGCCCTGGGTTGGTGTCCAGCCCCATTGCTGCCAATCACAGGCCCAGGAGAGCTGCTGGTGTGCCATGGCCTCTGCAAAGGCTTTGTCAACTGATGAAGATCAGCCCAGCGATAAGCCTGTGCCCATCCCTTCCCTTGATGTCGTCTTCTGTTTAGACTGTGAGACAGCCCCCAGCCCGCCGCCTGTCGCTTTCCCAGCTGTTTTGCTTTTCATCCCTTGTTGCCATTGCTAATATTTTATGTAAAGCAGATCACTGTTATGTCACTTTTTATAGAAAAGACAATTGCTGCCCTAAAGCTAATGGAGAAGCTTGGACTGGGCTCAGCTGTTTCTATCTTTTGAGACATCTAACATAAACGAGAGTACTTTCTCAACACCACAGCAAAGTTCTATCATTTGGCTGCCCTGACATAAATGAAATAACAGACAGATTGGGCCTGGCAGCAGGACAAAAGTAGACAAGGAAAGAGGAAAAAATGATCATTCGGAGAAGAATTGATTCATATTTGCAGTTGGGGGATCCATATCCTGCAGCAGGGACACTCGGTAAGCAGCGAACTTTCAGAAGACCTTATGAAAGATGAAATCCTGGGCAAGTCTGGGCCTTGGGGATCACCCCATGGGGCGAGCACAGAAGCCATCACTTTTGTGTCACTCCTCTTCAGGGTCACCTGACCCTGAGCAATGCACTGGGTGCCCATGGTTACCCTTTAGAACAGCTGTCATAAAACACAGCACCAAGGCCAATGCTGTGAATGTATCAAGACTGACAAGTATCAACAATTACTCCATTCTGAGCAAGCGACTTTTTCAAAGCAGTTGGGAATGTTTCACCATGCATTTGGGCAAGCGCGGCACTCACGATGCCGTATCCCTCAGCAAGATTTAATCTTTGTGCATGAATCATCCGCGCCAATCTTCAAGGCTATGCTCCTCAGTTTCCAAAACTTGAGTCAGTAAGACATGATAATAAACCAAAAGATATTATTTTGCATAAAAGGTTGTTAATATGCCCTCCCTGTAATGATTCTACAAGAGTAGAGTAGGCTCTAAGGTAACACAAGCAATGCCAAGAAAAACAATGCTGGAGAGACTAGACTCCAAAATATTCTTTCAAACATGCACATCTGGAGCTGAACACCATCCAAAATCACACCGAACTACAACACGCCCCATGCAGGCAGATCAAAGGGGACGAAGAAAAACAATATGGTGTAATTCATGTGGAGAGCCAGGATAGTGACAAAGTTCACGGTGATGGTACCTGCACTTCATTGGAAAAGGTCAGGATGTGCCCTGGAATTACTCATCACTCCTCACCATAAAGAATATTTGTGTTTCTGTGCTTAATCTCCTCATGTTTTTCATTTTGGTGACTGGTTTGTTGTCAGTGTGTCAAAATAATCTCAAGATTATGGTGAGTCACTACAGAGATCCCTGGAGCAACAGCCTGGGAAAGCCTTGGGCTTGCTCAGAACAGGCATTTCAGGGGCTGGTAACACTGACGGTTCTCTGACTGCGGCGATGTGCAGGGTTACTACCCTGCTGGTAATTGCTGGAGTAAGACGCCCCAATGTTGACTAACCATCCCTCTCTAAAACACAACACCGGTGATGTCTCCCCAAGGAGGTTATGACTGAAAGCCTTAGAACTGATGGTCACATTGTTAGTTAAACCAGAACTTTTTGACTTTGGGGGCTTGTTTTTCAACTCCATCGTGCAAGCCCTCACCAAGGCACACAGCCGAGAGCATGGCTGTGGCCAGGAGCCAGCTCTGGTGTGGACAAAGATGTGTCATGTCGCTGGAGGATGCTCCAACGTTGTACTTTGCTTTTATTTCCTCTTGGAGGCTTGTGCCAGGGCGTTTGCTCTCTGACACCGTGCTGTTCCTGAAGCTGGGCTCGGAAGCTCATTTATCTTCCTGGGAATGGGATGACGAATAGGAAAGAGCGGTGAGACAGTCGGAGGCTGAAGGCTCCCAGTAATGACACCTTGGGATCTGTTCCACTGGTGACTCTAATTGGTTCTAATTGATGGGTTTGGAGGACAAGAAACGTGTCATTACACGGTTCATCAATCCTGCCTCTTAGGCTTTCCTTAGAAGCTTTTGAAGCCGCACACAATTGCAGTGTCCAACCTGAGCCATGGGTACATGCCAGGACATTCCCGGGGTCCTGAGCCAGGGGCTGTCCTCCAGTGTGCCCATCCTGTCCTTTCCAAGGCAACTGGGGTGTCAGGGAGGGGGTCCTGGCTTGGTCTGGTCTGGAAGGACAATGTACATGTTCCCTGTTATAAAACCAACCTCAGTTTCCCCTGGCACTGGTCAGCGAACCATCACCAAAGCTACTGGAAACTCAAAGCTTCTGCCCTTGCAAAGATCTCTCTCTGCTGCGGTGGATGATTTGGTTGCTTCACTTTTAGTTTCTCAGGTGATCAGCCTAGGAATGAGCCCGGGGCAGCAGCTGGTCAACGTGGGTGCTTGTAATTGGTGATGTTAACACACTCCTGATATGGCACGTGGGTCCTCACCACCCTTCTCTGCTTTGGGGCTGGCTGAAGGCACCTTTCATTCCCTAGAGACAAACTGTCCTGTCATGTTTTGCCACCCTTTGGATAAGGTCCATGGCCGCGGTGGCTGTGGGTGGAACTGCTGCCCCTGACGGTTGGGTGATACAGTTTTCTGAGGCGGCTTTTTGCTGTTTGCTGTGGCAGGAGGGAGCAGAGTGCCTCATGGGCAGACTGGCAGCAGGAACATGCCTTGATGCAAAACATTCCTCTCCCATTTACACCCTTACACCCGCTTGTTTACGGCCTTAACAATTTAATTCCTGTCCTTTGTGGCATTGATTATGCTTAATTTATGTGGGATGGTTATGAGGAAGCTCTAGGCAACACTTACCTGGGTTGTTCTAATTTTTTTCTGCAGAATAAAGGACTTCAAAGCACCGAGTGTGATTCACATGTAGACACAGAGTTCCACTGCAACAGAACTAATGACACGTTGCTGCAGTTTTAGGTCTTGATAACGTCTTATCATCCTCCTGAGCAGACCCTTCGTGGCTCTGCGGGTCAAGGTTTTGTTTGCCATCAGAGACACTTTTTTTATCTGCTGGACTGAAATTAAAGTCTTGAATTTATGAACCTTCTGGTGTGAATTTGCTCTCTCGATTGGAAGGATGACTAAGAGGATTATCCTACATAAAATCCAGGCTTATGTTGTTTTAAAAATGTTTGAAAACTAGCCTTATAGTGCGATCCACAAAGCTGTCCTAATTAAACAGATTGAGTTCAAATAACACGAACTCTGCTTCTCCTGTGAGAACTTGGCTTCTTATTTCATCGTGTAAAGAAGTTCTAAATCTTCATAGAAACGGTGAGTCCACAGAGTTATTTAGCCTCCAGCTCTGCTGGGTTTGGATTTCTTCGTGTTGATCAAGCCTAAATTTTCCAAAATCGCATGAGGAATTTTACACACTTGCTTTGAAAAGGAGCCTTTTGTGTTCATGACGGTGACCACGAAGAAACCTAAGTCAGGTGTCAGATGCGCGTCACCCTGCGGGGCTCAGAACCATCAACTAACCCTAACAAAGGTAATTACAGCAGAACAACATCTGATTTGCATGTAAATGAGATAATCCCCGACAAAGAGATCTTCCGCCCCCAGGCGACTGCAGGAACTGGCTATAACCGAGGCTCTACCGCAAGCAGCCTATCGCGGGCTTTGAAGATGTGGATTTCGGGAGGTAATGAGGGACTCAGAGACCCGTGCGGGTTCTTAGACACTTCTGTTTCGTGGGGGTCTAAATTTTCTCCTCTACTTTGCACAGTCTCACTGTAGAAAGACGTTGATACTGGAGATTATTTTTAGCATGGTTATTTAGCCAGATTCTCATCTAATCAAATGTTTATTCTTTCATATACAGCTACCGAATATGTCTCCTGGGCATGTCTACGGTCTGGGCAGGTGGAAATACCCGGAGAGTTTCTGTTTCCAGCACATGGCTCAACTTTACCCCAGAAAAATAACTGTGGAACTGAGCACGCAGCACTGAATATTTTTTGCAGAAAATTAAAAGAAACTAGAATACTTGTGGGAAAGCAGCAGGGCGGGCTGAGCCCAGGTCTAATCTCAAATCATGGCTCTTCCCTTCTGTACAGAACAAGCTAGTTTAGCTCCAGAGCCCATCTGATGCCTTTCACCTGTATTTGTGCTGAGTTTTGGCGTAGTGGGCTCCTTGACTGCAAGTATTTCTGTGAAAGGAGCTTCTTATTCTGTATTTAATCTGCCCTGAGGGACTCAGGAACTTACGTAAGGGTTACCGGACATCCCGTCGGAGACCTCCTGAGGGCAGGCTCCTGCTTCTGTGCCAGCTTAGTTGGTGCTTCTGCCAAGCTCTGAAGTAGCCAAAATTTCTAATAATATTTTGAAATTGAAATAATCAGGTTTAGCTTCGAATTAGGATGGAATTAGGGGCGGGTTTTTTAGACTGTGTCTGCACAGAAAGCAATCTGCCCACTGCTGTGCTGGTTGGGTTCAGCTCCACATTGAAGCTGTAGCCAGCACTTTCCCAGGGTAGGAATGGGAGTGCGTTCCTAGTGCCATCTGCAATTAGACTAAGCAGCAAATAGACTTTTAAAATAAAAAAGATAACTGAGGGCAACTCCTTTGTCTTTGTAATCTAGCGGGAGGACAAAGACACTCCAGACAAAACTCTCCACTCCAACAGTCTAGTATGATATTTAATCCTACCCTTTTCACCATCAACCTTTACAAAAGATTTTAGGAATATCCATGTCTTGTAAGAGGTCAGCAAGGAAACAAGGACACCTTGTCCTTTGCTGTTAACACCCAGAGGAGCCCAGGTCTCCAAGGAGACATCATTTTAACATCATTGTCCCAAAGTTCTAAGTTGAGAAAAGGAAACCAGAGGGCTAGTGTGATGCAAAGTAAACTTTAATTGAAAGAGGACGAGGACTTCACAACAGCAGAACATAACAAACCAGAGGGGACAGAGTGCATTTGTGGGGTTTCCTGGGGATGGATGTGGTTGTCTTCTTTGGGAGTGCATCTCTAAGATGATTTTCTCTCTTTGTTGCGTATGAGGGTCGAGTTTGGTTTTCACCTATTTGTTTTGGGTGTTTTGAGTTGTGGGTTTTTCATTAAATCCCAGGCTATGTGCAACAGGGGAGCTGCCAGAATCAAACCAGAGCTTTGAGAACTTTTCCCACTATATCTCAAAAGCCATGAAACATCAATCCATATAAGAAGCCAGAATATACAGGATCTAATTTGCATGGATGTTTAGTCTTCTATAAACCGCGTTAATTAAAACTAAGGGCTTTTCTGTATTTCTTAAGTAAACAGATCCTCAAACACAGAGCTGAGACCTTGGTGGCAGATACCTAATCCAACAGGAAGAGAAATACAGAGTCTGGGCTTGTTTCTCAGGATGGATGAATGTGCCCAGCCGCTGGGGAACCCCACTGCAACCCGCTACGCTGCCCCTCTGAAAGCCATGTCCCTCTGCTCAGCCATGTCCTGGGACTTTGCTCTCGTCCCACTCACATCTGGCTCCCTGGGGAATCCCTGCCCTGCGGGGCTTAGCAGGGCCAGCAGCTCCCACGACGGTAAGTCGTGTACCTGCGGGAATAGCAGGGGTAGGAGAACCTGCCACCCAGGAAGGCACCGGACCCAAAGGAGCTCTGGGCATCCAGCGAGCTCCGGTAGCCGAAGGAGCCGCCTATCTCCAGCGGCGCTGCGCTG
>NW_010427291.1:2507-13437 GCF_000710305.1 Buceros rhinoceros silvestris | reverse complement strand
CTCAGGGCAGCTCCCTTCGCAGGGTGAGTAGCTGCCGTAGGTGCAGGACAGGCTGTAGGAAGACATCTTTGTGGCTGGGAGAGAGCTGAAACACAGAGGGTTGGGAGAGCATGGGTCACAGGCGTTTGCAAAGGGGAGCCCTCATTTACCATAAAATATACAGAAATTTACTCTTCTATAACTAAGTACAAAGTGTGGCAGCAATTCATACGCAGAAATAGTAGCGTTGAATGTCAGCAAAGCCTCAGTAAGGCCAGATGAGGGTTGACCTCAGAAGATCTATTTAAATCTCTTCCTAAAACTTTTATCTTTACTTGCAAAGCATTCCCAGGCATCGATAAAATAATCCAGCATTCTTTCTCTGGAACATGCAAACATCTCTTGGACCCCCCACTCCCCACAAAACCCCCATACCCTCCAAAACCTGCCAAGCTGAAAGAAGCTACAGAATCTTTTTTTTTTTTTCAAGTTAATATTCTTCCAATAATAGGCAAACACATACTAACACTCAGACATAATTACATAAAAAATCTTATTAAAGTGGCTCTTAGACTCATAGAAGAGATTTAACCAAGTCAGACTTACTCAGTTCACCACCAAGGAGAAGCCAAGAAGAGTGGTTGAAGAGCTTTGTGCTCCAGCACTTTTATACAGTTTCTCGGAGCAGCGTGGTGCTGAGCCACGCTTCAGGCATGCGGTCCTTCCTAGTTACAAAACCAATTTTCCTGCATTTGTCACTCCAAAGGGTGGAGGAATCTTGGCATATTGTTTGCTGTGAAGCAATTATTAGTTGAATGGTATCACATCCATGTTGCAGCTTAGAGAAATCTTTAATCTCAAAATAAGGACAGTGTTCACGCCTGGTGAATTAGTTTCTTTCTACTTGTTGCAGAAATTCACTTCCTTCTTCCACTTGTCCAAGCTTTGTAGCTCATAACTCAGATCAGTAGAATAGAGGATTGCTGAGGTGACAAACCAGACTTTTTCTTTGAAATAAGTTATTGATTTTATCATGCTTGGTGTAAAGGTTTTCAAATGTGTTAGTTACGGAATCACAGAATCATCTGGTTGGAAGAGACCTTTGAGTCCAGCTGTTCATGCTGAACTACCAGGGTCCCTAAACCATGTCCCTCAGCACCACATCTACAGGTCTGTAAAACCCTCCAGGGATAGGGACTCCACCACTGCCCTGAAAAAAATTTTTGGTGGTTAGGTTTAGTTGTAAAGGAGTTAAAACTTAGAGACCTTTATGCCACATTGGCAAGATACCTTTGTGCTCGTTTTTGTCCCCACTTTCCTTTTCTTTAATAGGTGAAAAATTAACAATCTGTAGACCACAGCCCTCAGGTGCTTTATTTTGGTGATCATCCTGTTCACAGCTACAGAGAAGCAGCTCCGTAATAGTGATGTAAGGACCTTTCTGATGTTTATAGGGAGTTTCTACAGTCTGTGTTGAAGGGATGGTGGAGAGAGGAGAAGTGGGACTTACATGCTGCAGAAGTCTTAACTCACTTCATTCCTGGAGAATATGGTTATATACTGCCCTAGTTAAAAAGAGTGTGAAAAAGGGCAAGGAAACCTTGCCTAGAAAGGAAGGAATTAGCCTCCAAAATCGACCACTTTTAATAACCCCTTTGTCCTGAAGCACCACATTGGACCCTTTTGGACCGTGGATCCTGCATGCAGGAGATGGCAATAAAGAAATTCACTGGGAAATTGTACCCGGCTCCTCCCCTGATGTAACAGACCACAGATGAAAGTGAGTGGTCAAATGCTGGGATCCTCCTGCCCCGACATATAAATTTAAGAATCTTAAAGGATTTATATGTAAAAAATATTGCTTATTTAGTAATTAGAGAGCTGAATAAGGACACACATGATTATTTCCTCTTGACAGCAAACCTTATTCAAGGAACCATGTCCCTGCCCTACCATGAGCTGAAATCTGCACTGCTCTGGTTTTATCAGACCCAATGGAAACATCCTGTTTTCTCTGCTCTTTATTGCGGAGACATTACCCTGGTCTTGCTCCTGAACCTACAAGGGAAACTACAACATGGAAACCAGAAAATAACACCAAATCTAGACCCAGGGCAAGGTAAAGACGTCCCAGTTAAGGCACAGTGGTCTGGAGCAGATCTCTAGAGTACCCTTTGCCAAGAATTTTGGGAGAGGTTTTTAGACGCCTTCATTTTCCTGTGTGCAATGGGGTGAGGACAACCCGCCCTCTGTGCTCACTGCTGGATGCTCTTTCCAGCAAGAACAGTAATCCTTCCTTTCACCGTACCTAAAACTAGTTGGTGTCATTTGCTGGTTCCTGACAGCACTGACTGACTGAGCTCTCTGTTTTCATAGTATCTGGGCGCCAACATCATTTACTTAAGTTAAGAGATAATGGGATTATAATTATAAATAATAACACTAACAAGTACAAGACATGTTTGAGATCTCCTCCCAGAGGCTCACTTAATTGCCAAGAGATGTTTGGTAAATTGTTTGGCCTCTGTCTTAATCATCTCTTCTAGAAATCATCAGCAGTTATTTCCCGTTTCATGTGGGTGTTACACATGCTCGCACAGAGCAGTATTTTCCTTGCTGGGAAAAATGCTTAATATAGCACAAAAGTGCAAAAGGGAGAGGTAACCTGAAGGCAGAATAAATGAGATGAAACTTTGGCTGTGGTGTGTGTCCAAAGGATGTGGTGATCTATGAGATCGGTTTAAATGAAATGAGTTTCAGGGGCAGAATCCCAAACACCCTGATCTGTCTGATTCTGAGTCCTCTCACTGGACTCTTCAAGTCTTGTGTCATGTCTTCTTTGGTCCTGTAAAATACCTCTGGAATTAAATCCTTAAAAAGCCAGAAGGATGATAGTCGAGGTTGCCAATGCAATGCTAATGGCCATCTGAGTGGGGGAATGGTTGCAAAGGGATGGTGGAAGATCAAGGGGTGGTGAAGGTTGTCTATACTCTGGACCTCCACAATTTTTTTCTTTCTGTGTTTCCAAGGTGGATACTACCCTGTGGAAATGACTGTCAAAAGGGACCGTCTTCAAGTCCTTAGTAATACGTAATAATATGTACCCGTGCTGCCATGACCCTGGAAGGTCTGAGGAGCACGCAGGGCCAATCGCAGTTCCTGTGCTTCCATCTGCACACACAGAAGAAAAGTTCATTTAAAGGAAGTTGAGGCTGTGCAGTCAGTACCCTCCAACATAATTAACAACAGACCTTCTGCCATGTCTCAGTCTCCAAAAGTAATAGGACAAGGACATGGTGGCTGACACAGCTTGCTGAGATTTAATCCTATTATTTCTGCTCTTCTGCTTCCAAATACATTAAGCAACACGTTGATGTGTGTTAGGATTAGAAAGAGATGTTCCCTAAGTCAAGGCTGATCACCACCACGATGCTTCTGCCTTGGTTCTAAGCCCAGTTGTTACATCAGCTGAGAGCTGGGTATTAATTTCTGTTTCAGAGATTAAAGTTAAGACCCGCCATTAAACAGGGCACAATCTAAGGCCCTGTTTCGCAATGCTTGGTTCTGGGTATCGCAAAAATATTTCCCGTAATGGCAATTTGTGGCTGAATTTTAAAAGGAGGATTTACAATTACTGCTTCCAAAACTCCATTTTTCTTTCTCTATACATGATTTGCCAGAAAAAGAAAAAAAAAATTAAACTGGAATAGTAACAGAAGGATCAAACAGTCCACTGTGGCTTTGGACAAAGGTCTGAGACCTTGATCTCCATCTCTTAGTATTAACAACACCGTGAAAAACAAGCACACACAATGTATGGTGAGATAGTGGTGAGGTTCTAAGGCAGCAACATAATTTGAAAAAATTATTTGCAGATTCATAGTAAAATAAATCTTCTTTTCCCTCTGTCACAAATAAAGTCAAGAGAGTCCTAACAAAGACAGAAATCGTTCCCCCATTTGCCATGGGAGAAGTCTACGGGCTGTGATGTAAATGCGAAACCATCCCAGGTGGAGGTTCTTAGTCAGGAGAAACAACAAGCACAATCGCCTTGGTTGAGTGACACATGCAAAGAAGGGGATTTGAGAGACAATGAGTACAAACGAGGACAAGAATGGCTCACTTCCCCCGGGGCAAACTGGGAAGCTGTATAAAAGCACCCGTAGCCCAGAGCCTCCAAACCACTTCTCTGAGCCTCATTTCTCTTCCGCTGTTCAACCAGGTAAGTCGTGCCCCTTGCGGGGCAGGGCAGGGTTTGAGCTAACGCGTCAGTTCAATTCTGCTAAGAAATGAAGAGAAGGAGAGCTGTGAGAACTGTTTCAAGATGTGAAACGGGGTAAAATGCACTTTGCCTTTCTCACCTTTAATTCTAAACAGATTTATCTGTGGCACTTGCCTCCTGAATGATTCCTTCACTGTCACTGGTTTGAGTAAATGAGGGCTCCCCTTTGCAAACGCCTGTGACCCATGCTCTCCCCACCCTCTGTGTTTCAGCTCTCTCCCAGCCACAAAGATGTCTTCCTACAGCCTGTCCTGCACCTACGGCAGCTACTCACCCTGCGACGTGAGCTGCCCGCCTTCCTCCAGCCTGTCCTGCACCTACGGCAGCTACTCACCCTGCGACGTGAGCTGCCCTGCGCCATACGCCAACGCCTGGAACCAGCCCTGCGTCACCTCGTGTGGGGACTCCCGTGCCGTGGTGTACCCACCACCCGTGGCCATCACCTTCCCGGGCCCCATCCTCAGCTCCTGCCCTCAGGAGAGCATTGTGGGCAGCTCAGCCCCGCTGGAGATAGGCGGCTCCTTCGGCTACCGGAGCTCGCTGGATGCCCAGAGCTCCTTTGGGTCCGGTGCCTTCCTGGGTGGCAGGTTCTCCTACCCCTGCTATTCCCGCAGGTACACGACTTACCGTCGTGGGAGCTGCTGGCCCTGCTAAGCCCCGCAGGGCAGGGATTCCCCAGGGAGCCAGATGTGAGTGGGACGAGAGCAAAGTCCCAGGACATGGCTGAGCAGAGGGACATGGCTTTCAGAGGGACTGCTGCCCTCAGGGGCTGGGCACATTCATCCATCCTGAGGAAATAGCCCAGACTCTGTACTTCCCACATCTCTGCTCACAATGTTTTGGGTCTTTTTACTTCGTTTTACTGAAAATTTAACTTAATTTCTCTCTATTGTTCCCTCAAGTATTGCTGTGCTCTGATAAATCCCATTTGTCGGTTGCAATAAATCCTTTCTGCATCACAATATCATGTTTTCCGTTTTTCTTTGTACTCTTTCTAAATCTACAGCCCACTGATGCTAGAACAATCCTCAATAACTAGTTTAATGCATTAATTAATGTGTTAACAGGAAAACCCAGACCTTGATATGAATCCTAAATGTTTCATTACCATGGGTACTATGAAAGTACCATAGTTTTGCTGTGTTTGGTGGCCTTGGGATCCAAAAGAAAACCTGATGCTGGAACATGCATGGTGAACACTACCTCAGCCCCCCATTTTTGCCTTCTGGTAGTGTAAATGCAACTGTCCCTGTGAGCACGGTGAGCCTCAATACCTCACAAGCAAGCGAGACATCTGTGGAGCCCTTCCTTAGCCCTTCTGGCAACATAACCAAGCCACCACACCATTTCTCCCAGCACATTCCAGAAGGACATGGGGAAGAAAAGGAAAGGAGGGTCAGGCACAGCTACCAAAACCATCGGGGGCAAGTGGAGCCTGGAAGGTGTTGCCCTCCTTCAGGATTCAGTGTGCTGCAGGGGGATCTCTGTTCACTCCCTGCCACAAGCTCACAGAGGCGTTTTCCCCTGAACAGAGACGTAAACGCATCCTGAGACATAAGTGTGGTGAGGTTTATTGACTTCTGCTCCCGATGACAGTGAGAATCACTGATGGTCTGACTAGATATAAGGAAGAAATTTTTATTTCACGAGGGTGATTAAACACTGGCACAGGTTAGCCAGAGATGTGGTAGAAGCCCCATCCCTGGAAACATCAGGTTGGACAGGGCTCTGAGCAACCTGATCTAGTTGAAGATGTCCCTGCTGATTGCAGGGGTGTTGGACTAGATGACTGTTGACGGTGCCTTCCAACCCAAATCATTTGGACAGGACTCTGAGCAACCTGATCTAGTTGAAGATGTCCCTGCTGATTGCAGGGGGGTTGGACTAGATGACTGTTGACGGTGCCTTCCAACCCAAATCATTCTATGATTCTTTAATTCTATGACTTATGCAGTCTGGAAAATGTTGAGCTTTTCACATGAATTCCTGGCATAGCTGGGCTTAACTAATCATATTATCATCAGGCTTATCAGCCAAGACCAAATCATGAGCTGTGCCCTTATTTTCAGGGGTCACCACACAACATGGTCTTGGAGAACCAAGACACTGATGCCGAGCATAGCGCACTACACAGACCATGGATATGAAGAACTCCAGCACAGACCATGGATATGAAGAAGTCCAGCATCTTCTGAAACATTTCAGACCTATCACTCCCTCTACATCTTATCGCATAGGTCCACCTCCTCAAAGTCCTGGAGTGCACAGGTCCAAACAAAACCAGAGTGCTATCCTAGGGCATCCGTGCCACTGCCATGGGTATACAAACTCAGGCAAGTGGGATGTACATCTGTCTGTCTATTGGACACCAGCCATGGGCAAACCCTCCTGGGAAGTGCTCTGAGCACAGGCTCGCTGGGACCTCGCCCTGCTCAAAGGCGGCCGCTGGGTGGGTGCAGGTGTGGCTTCCCCTGGCCGGAGACTACATGGTTTGGAATGCAGCTCTCGCTTTAACAGACAGCATTTTCACAACACCGCTGTGGTCCAGGTGGTTGTTACAGGAAAAGCAGTTGAGACATCGGGGCAAAGTGTTTGTCTTCATATCAGTTTCTGATTCAGAGGAATAGCCAGGAAGGAAAATACAGGTGTGTGCGTTCCTGCCATTGTGACAGTTAGAATTGAGGTGGGTTTTACCTTCAGCAGCAGGTCTTGCCCTTCCAGGACCAGGGAAAGTCAGAAAACCTGTCTCCATCCGGAAGAAATAAACATGGAAGGAAAAACAGTGGGTCATAACATTTTACAGAAGGGTCACAAAGGGTGAGGAGAAGCTACTGATGCAGTCGAGCATTTCATGCACCAGACCTTGCTCGTGGGAGATGATCTGTCACCATTAACTCCACAAGGATCACTTAAGAGAGCAAGAAATTCTCCTGGGATAAAGTTAGAAGTAAGGAAAGAGCAAAGCAGACCACGGGAAATGCCAGCAGCCTGCAACTCCATCTCCTTCCTGCCTTGTACTAATTCTATTTTTGTTTAGATCTTCACTGATTATTTTTCTACTCTGTATTTCCTTCAAATGTTATGATTAAGTCAGTGAAAGAAATAAACACACAGGGATTAAGAAAAATAAACACTGGGATATATGTGCAGGGCGCTCTGTTTTCCTCTTGCCAGTCCACAAACCCACAGCTCAGCGGAGGGCAGGGGCAGGACTGTGACCACTGTCTCCCTGCTTAGATTTACTCAGCATGGCTGAAGCACTTTGAAGATATAAATATTTCCTGCTTTGTAATCCTGAGCCACCTTCCCATGAAACCTTTGGAGAAATACTGCTTAGATGCACATTTTGATACAATTTTCATTGTTCACATCAGCATCAGCTAAAAAGCTGGAAGTGGAGCAGTTACATGTCTATGGCTCATCTCTGATGTCTCTGACACCTTCTTTTTACCCTAGACAGGCTCTTAAAAGGTTACAGTTACACACCAGTTATGTCCAGTGAACACCCACAATCCCTCTGACCATGGCTTTTAAGTAAAAGGTTAAACAGAAGGTCTGGTGATGTTACATTTCAAAACAGCCACATGGGAACCTTCCTTGCCTGCCCGTGCAGAAACTTCAGGGTGGTGTGAGCCATCAGGTAAACCCTGCAGAGGGTACACACCACCTTACACCAAAGCTGAAGGGCTAAGACTAAAGTCGCCTACAGCAAAATGATTTAGAAATTATGGAGCTTTTTACAGATGATGCATAAAGATTGACCCACGTGGAAGTGAGTACAGCGGGGTACCCTAAGCAATCTTCTGCTGTCATAGAAGTCCCTGCTCAATAATTTATAAACAGGTTTTCAGAGTGTTTTAAGTTGAAAAGGCTCTGGAGGTAGGCTCGAACTCTTACAAGAATCCTGGTTTTAGCAGAACATACAGTCACCAATTAAAGCAGCTTTTCTACCTGCATTTCAATACCTGGGAAACCAATGAATAAATGTAATCTCAGCCAAGTTAACAGGGATCACATAAGAGGAGTGTTCAGAAAACTTCTGACAATTGAGCCCTATTTTCCCCTGTCTCAAACTCCTCGTGTTTACAGAACAACTGTGCTAGTGCTGCTTTGCCAGCTGATATTTGTTGCCTATTCAGCTTGTCTTGATGATGCAAAAAAATGGTCTGACTTGTCCTAATTGCTGTGGTGTTCCCTGCTTCATCATGTTGTTACACAACAATCCATCTCAGGGTTCGTTTCCTTTCAAAACTTCAATGAGTGGGTCCTTCCTGGTATCAGTCCACTCCCTTCACTGGTTTTGAGTGAGAATGGATCAAGCTCCTTTTTGGTGATTGTTCAACTTTTACATCCTCCTCCAGCTTAAGGAATTCAAGAATTCTGTTAGAGGGGAGTGAGAATAAACACAAAAAGATGAGAGTTTCCCCTCTCCATATGTGCCTCCTGTACTGTGTGGGTTACAGGGAGAACTGAGGGCTAAAGCATTTATTGGTTTCTCAGGATCATCGAGATCTAAAGACAAGTTCTAGAATGACCAAGGATTTTTTCTTACTCAGTTTGAAACATCTTGAACAAGTTCTGCTGCCCTCCTGAAAAGCACTCTGCACCCTTGGCTTCTGAAAACAAGGCTGAGAAACAGATTCTTCCCAGATCAGGAAACACTGAGTCCTGGGACAAAGACACGCACTGGAGAAACAGCCAGATGCAGAGTTACCGAGTCAGAATATTTTAGGGAAACTCTTAGTTGCCCTCTGTAATTATTTCAGCATAATATAAACCAAGACCAGCTAAATTCAGTGAAGTCACGTTCGCTTGGAGCACTTAAGTTTGGAAATAGATTTGTCCTAGAACTAACTGTGAAGCAAAGATGGGGAAAAATAAAACGAGGAGGAGAATAAAGAGCAGCTCTCAGCAGAGTGTGAACAAAGCCTCTCTTCTGTCTATAAATTGCCCTTTGCTTTGGCTGTTGGGGTGACAAGATCTGTAGGAGAAGTGCACACGAGTCTGGAGTGTGGTTTAAAGTCAGCAGCATTTCTACCGTGCATTAACTAAAAGCTCGTTTCCTGCTTTACAGTGAAATGCACAGATTTGCTGCCTCGTTTGTGCTGCCACATCAGACCCTGAATGAAGAGCTGAAGTGGGGGCATGAAGCTGGCGAAATAAATGGAGTTACAGCCTGGAGCTTCAAGGCTGATATTTACAGTCTGTCCCCCACCAGAGTGGATTTTCAGATACAAAAGATAAAAAGTATAAATACCATTGTCGACCAGCTGGTTTTAACTGAACTACCTCTGGTTACTGCAGAAGGGTAAAGCCTGGGGAGGGTTTCACAGAGGCTGAAATCTGATGAATCTGAAAGCGATCAGAACGTTTAGAGAGGGATGACGTAGAAAGGTGTAAAGGGAAGCTGGGAATTGCCCAATAACTGCAGTGAGCAAAATGATTATACGCTGTGAGGTGTTACGTGTAACCGCTTCTGTGCTGAATCTGATCAAACATCACGTGCAAAGGGTGTCTCAGATCCTCCAGGCCATCCAGGCAGCAGTATAAAAGCATGTGCTGCTCACATCTCTTCCAACAGCTTCTCCTGATTTCTTCTCCGTGACCTGAGTAAGTTTTTAATTCTTTGTGCCTTTTTCATATGCTCTTTAAATGATAATGCTAACTGAATCCTACGGAAGTGTCTGCCATGGCCCTAAAGAGGGCAGTCTCTCTGTGAAAGCGGCTTCCCTGAGCCTGCAGAGAGCTTGGGGCTGGCATTATCCAGCTCTCTGAGGGAATACTGCAGTCCTTACTTAAGCGCTTCGAGGGTTCATGACTTTTACTTCTCAAAGCTAGTACTGGAATGGGCTGCAGCCTTACCTTGGCTTTAGTAGAAGGTGACGCTCAGTTTTGAAGCCCTGTGTCACGGGTGGTCCTATAACTCCTGTCCTACAGGTCAATTATTGGGAAAAGGGGCCAGGTGAGGTGGCCATTGGTCTCATGAAGTACAGAAATGTTGTGCTCCTTTGCAAGGGAACACAACCCAAGCAGACATTGCTTACGATGCAGCCCTTTGGGGTCTGTTCTGATGCTTTGTGTCTAGATCCATCAAATGTGTAAGTTGTTTGGAAGAGTCTGGCAAGGACAGAAGATTCATGTAGCTCAAGCAGCAAGACTAAAATGTGGAAGAGACAGTCAGGAACTAGGAAGCCACATCTTTGTTGAGGAAGCTACTCAAGTGGGAGCTTCTTCATTGAACATGCTTGAACCATTGAATTACTCTTCTGTCTTTCTGTGTTTCAGATCCACTTCCTCTACAGAACGATGTCCTACAGACAGCTCTGCAGCTACCAGTGCTCCACTCCATGCGAGGTGACCTGCCCACAGCCCATCGCCAATGCCTGGAATGAGCCCTGTGTCACATCATGTGGTGACTCCAGGGCAGTGGTCTACCCACCCCCCGTTGTCATCACTTTTCCTGGGCCAATTCTGAGCTCCTGCCCTCAGGAAAGTGTAGTGGGATCCTCAGCACCAGTTGCCATTGGGAGCTCCCTTGGCTATGGGGGATCTTATGGCTACAGAGGTTCTTTTGCTTTCGGGGCATCACAGGAAAGCAAGTTCTCATACCCATATTGTTCTCCGAGGGTCAGCAGTTACCGCTTTAGGAGGTGTGAGCCCTGCCCACCC